>NC_057810.1:230126715-230426715 GCF_018294505.1 Triticum aestivum
TGATGGGCTCGGCGGGCCTCGGCGGCGGGGCGCCTGGGGTGGGCACGTGGCGGCGCGGGAGTGGCTGCGGGCGGCGGCGCGGGTGTGTCCGGCGGGAAACGGACATGTCCGGCGGCGGAGGTAGGTGGAGGCTAGGGTTAGGTTGGATTCATCCGCGAAAATGGAGGGTAAGGGACGTTTATATAGGTAGAGGGAGCTAGGAGAGTCCAAATGAGGAGCGGTTTTTGCCCACACGATCGTGATCGAACGACCAAGAGCATGGAGGGGAGTTTGCTGGGTTTTGGGCCACTTTGGAGGGGTGTTGGGCTGCACACAAAAGAGGCCTTTTACGGTTACCCGGTTAAGCTATGGAGTATCAAACGGACTCCAAATGGCACGAAACTTGACAGGCGGTCTACCGGTGGTGTACCAAGGCCGCTTGGCAAACCTCGGTCCATTCCGAGAATGTTTAACACCCGCACACGAAGAGAGACAAGAAGGGGACGCCGGATGACATAGGAGTGCCGGATTGCAAAACAGACAACGGGAAAAATGCTCGGATGCATGAGACGAACATGTATGCAAAATGAGATGCACATGATGACATGATAAAATGCAACACGCAAGCAAATGACATGGCACTGGCGACGAATAACTGGCGGACACCTGGCGCATCGAATCCGGGGCATTACATTCGTCTTGTTCATTGGCAGCCAATCAGCTGGGTCGGAATGGAGGAAACAATGTCGTGTTCATAGGGAGGCAACATACTGGGTCGGAATACGTCGTGTTCATAGGGAGCCAACCAGCTTGGACGGAACAGCCGAAGCGAGGTCTAGCGTACTGCAGAACGGAGGAAAAGAGCCTTCTGTTCGACCGCGTACGGTCGATACAGGGTCCTTTTCATTGGAAGGGTTTGGCGTACCACAAAACCGAGGAAACAGACTTCTATTCGAGTGTCTACAGTCGAAACAGGGTCCTGTTGATCGGGAGGGGTGTGGCGTATCGCAAAACGGAGGAAACAGACTTGTGTTGCAGCGCCTACGGTCGAAACGGGGTCCTGTTCATCCACCATCTACTGCCTCGCTCCAGCCTCCACAGGCTAGTGTTCATCCACCTTCGACCTCCTCCAGCCTCCACCGGCTACTGTTCATCCGCGGCTACTGTTCATCCAAGCTCCACCGGCTGCTGTTCATAGAGCCTCCACGGGGTCATGTTCATCCACCCCCAACTGGCTGGGGTGTGGCGGCCTCCTCGGGGTCCTGCTCATCCAGCAGCAACAGCCTACTACCACGGGGTCCTATTCATCCAACCCCCACCGGGAACTGTTCATCCACAGCCAACCAACTGGCTCGACTCACCACGTCTCGACTCGTTCTATGTACTTCACGCACAGTAGCGATGGTCAATGTTCATCGAGAGGCAACCCAACACCAGCTGGCTACATCCCGCACAGGGGCTCAATCGGCTTCAGTAAGTAGCAGCAGTGATCGATCGCTCGGGTTCAGTTAGCAGCAGAAGTGAAGGAATCGCTCGGGTTCAATTAGCAGCGAATGAATCATTCAGGTTCAGTTAACAGCCAAGGGATCGACCGCTCGGTTTCAGTAACTTGCGATTGCTCGGGTTCAGTTAGCCAACGCCTCGCACGTACGAGCGTACACGAGAGAAACGCGGAAACCTCCATGCATCACTCGGCCCTGACCACCCGTCGTAACCAGGAACTCCCCGAAATTTTCCTCGCCCTCGCTTCTACCATGAATTTTTCCGTCATTGACAGCCCAAAGAATGTCATGCAGGTGCGTCTCCGGCCCGCCTAGGACGAAAAGCCCATTTTCTATGATCTTTTGTCATAGAAGTAGGAGCCCACAACATCTATGATGATACCGTGTTTTTTCATAATTATGGTCATAGAAGTGTCATAAGTATGACATGACAAAAAATCGTTCGGCATAAAATGTCATGGATGTGTCTTTTTTTGTAATGATGACATGCTAAAAAGTTGATATTGCACAAGGAAGACAACATAGGTTATGTTTTCTTATATCCAAATAGAAGTTATGTTTTCATGGATCCTCCAACATTTTGAGCTTGCTTTTCCCTCTTATGCTAGCCAAATTCTTTGCACCAAGTAGAGATACTACTTGTGCTTCCAAACATCCCTAAACCTAGTTTTACCATGAGAGTCCACCATACCTACCTATGGATTGAGTAAGATCCTTCAAGTAAGTTGTCATCGGTGCAAGCAATAAAAATTTCTCTCTAAATATGTATGATCTATTAGTGTGAAGAAAATAAGCTTTATACGAACTTGTGATATGGAAGAAATAAAAGCGACACACTGCATAATAAAGGTCTTTATCACAAGCGGCAATATAAAGTGACGTTCTTTTGCACTAAGATTTTGTGCATCCAACCATAAAAGCGCATGATAACCTATGCTTCCCTCTGCGAAGGGCCTATCTTTTGCTTTTATCTTCTACCTTTATACAAGAGTCATGGTGATCTTCACCTTTCCTTTTTACACTTTTTTCTTTTCGCAAGCACTATGTGTTGGAGGGATCCAAATATATATATATGTCCACTCGGATGTAGGTTATGTAAAGTATTATTGTTGACATTACCCTTGAGGAAATGGTTGGGAGGCGAAACTATAAGCCCCTATCTTTTTCTGTGTCCGATTGAAGCTTTGAACCCATAAGTATCACGTGAGTGTTAGCAATTGTGAAAGACTAAATGATAGTTGAGTATGTGGACATGCTGAAAAGCTCTTTAATTGACTCTTTCCGATGTTATGATAAATTGCAATTGCCTCAACGACTGAGATCATACTTTGTTAGTTTTCAATGAAGTTTTTGGTTCATACTTTACCTTGTGAAGGAATTGTTACTCTAGCATAAGAAATTATATGACAATATATGTTGTTGTTCTAAAGATGATCATGATGCCCTCATGTCCGTATTTTATTTTATCGACACCTCTATCACTGAACATGTGGACATATTTTTCGATATCGGCTTTCGCTTGACGACAAGTGAATTTTAAGCCTGGGGGAGTTGCTACGTCCATTTTGCATCAAGCTTTTATATTGATATTTATTGTATTATGGCTGTTATTACACATTATGGCTCAATACTTATGCCTTTTCTCTCTTATTTTGCAAGGTTTACATGAAGAGGGAGAATGCCAGTAGCTGTAATTCTGGACTTGAAAAGGAGCAAATATTGGAGACCTATTCTGCACTACTCCAAAAGTCTTTAAACTTCACGGAGAGTCATTTTGGAATAAATAAAACATATTGGGCGAAGGAAGCACCAGAGGGGGCCACCTGCCATCCACAAGGGTGGAGGGCGCTCCCCCTACCTTGTGGGCCACCTAGCAGGCCCCCGATGCCCATCTTCTACTATATGGTGTGTTTTGACCTGGAAAAAAATTTAGAAGGAAGCTTTTGGGACAAAGTGCCGCTATCTCGAGGCGGAACCTGGGCAGAACCAATCTAGGGCTCCGACGGAGCTGTTCTGTCGGGGAAACATCCCTCCGGGACGGGAAAATTGAAGCCATTATCATCACCAACGATCCCCTCTCCGATAGGGGGTCAATATCCATCAACATCTTCACCAACACCATCTCCTCTCAAACCCTAGTTCATCTCTTGTATCTGATATTTGTCTCAAAACCTTAGATTGGTACCTGTGGGTTGCTAGTAGTGTTGATTATTCCTTGTAGTTGATGCTAGTTGGTTTATTCGGTGGAAGATCATATGTTCAGATCCTTAATGGTAATTAATACTCCTCTGATTATGAACATGAATATTATTTTTGAGTAGTTACGTTTGTTCCTGAGGACATGGGAGAATTCTTGTTATAAGTAATCATGTGAATTTGGTATTCGTTCGATATTTTGATGAGATGTATGTTGTCTCTCCTCTAGTGGTGTTATGTGAATGTCGACTACATGACACTTCACCATGATTTGGGCCTAGGGGAGGGCATTGGGAAGTAATAAGTAGATGATGGGTTGCTAGAATGACAGAAGTTTAAACCCTAGTTTATGTGTTGCTTCATAAGGGGCTGATTTGGATCCATACGTTTCATGTTATGGTTAGATTTATCTTAATTCTTCTTTCGTAGTTGCGGATGCATGCGAGAGGGGTTAATCATAAGTGGTAGGCTTGTACAAGGAAGTTCAGCACCCAAGCACCGGTCCACCCACATATCAAATTATCAAAGTAACGAACGTGAATCATATGAGCATGATGAAAACTAGCTTGACAGTAATTCCCATGTGTCCTCGGGAGCGCTTTGCTTTATATAATAGTTCGTCCAGGCTTGTCCTTTGCTACAAAAAGGATTGCGCCACCTTGCTGCACCTTGTTTACTTTATTACTTGTTACCTGTTATGAATTGTTTCATCATACAACTATTTATCACCAATAATTTCAGTGCTTGCAGAGAATACCTTGCTGAAAACCGCTTGTCATTTCCTTTTGCTCCTCGTTGGGTTCGAAACTCTTACTTATCGAAAGGACTATGATAGATCCCCTATACTTGTGGGTCATCATGGTCCTCTCCTGAAACTTCCAGGATCTCTTATGTCCATAAAACATCTCCAAAATATTCCGTGGCATTTGGAGTTCATTTGGTATTGATATTCTGAAAAACCAAAAACACACAACAAATAACAATTGGCACTGGGCACTAAGTTAATAGGTTAGTCCTAAAAAATGAGATATCATTGCTTGTAAATGTATATAAAACATCCAAGATTGATACTATAATAGCATGGAACAATAAAAAAATACTGATATGTTGGAGACGTATCATTGGGCTCGTTGGATTCGTATGAATGACCTTGGTCCATTTCTGGTCTTAGATCTTGATTTGGAGCACTTTGGAAAAATGAGTTTTTCCGACCTCCGAAATGGCCAAGTCTTCCCCCTGGGTGTCTCCGTATTGAACCCCTCCTTGGTTCTCTCATCCTACTTGGTCCTAGTTGGCTCCAAAATACCTGTAGACACAACAAAACAAAGAAAACTAATAAAAACCAAATAAAATACTAAATGTTCAATGCTCACAATGAAAAGTGTAGATACCGGTAATCATGTATAATGGACAGCTATTTGGTTCAATGAGACATAATGTATAAAGAGAACATGCAACAAATGAGCTCTAAAAATGCATAAATTATAGAGCCATCACCATTCAGGTCCTTACAGGTCTTGTTTACTTTTACTGTTTCTAGTAGTGATGGCATTAGAAATAACAAGATTATGTTCGTCGAGTTGGGCAAGAATTAAAGATTGAGTTTTACCAATTTGCGTACATTGAAATTCAATCATGCGAGAGTGTTTATCTAAAATTTTCATGGCATCACTACAAAAAAATACACATCCGTGACATTTTGGGCCGAACGAAAAAAATTCTGTCATACTTATGACACTTCTATGACGATAATTGTGATAAAACCCGGTATCATCATAGATGTATGGGCTCCTACTTATATGAAAAAAATCATGACAGAAAATGGGCTTTTCATCCTGGGCAGGCTGGATACGCAGCTGCATGACATTCTCTGGGCCGTCCATGACGGAAAAAACCATGGTAGAAGCGAGGGCGAGGAAAATTTCGGGGAGTTCTCGGTTACGGTGGGTGGTCGGGGGCCGAGCGATGCACATTTCTCTCATACACGTACGCGCGTGTGTGCGAGGCGTTGGGCTCTAACTGAACCCATGCAAGGCGTCGCCTAACTGAACCGGAGCGATTGCACTGCAGGCTACGCGTTACTGAACCCGAGCGATCGAGCGATTCCTTCGCTACTGCTGCTAACTGAAGCCGATCGATGCCACCTCTGGATGAACAGTGAGCATTGCAGGGGGTTTGGATGAACAGTGAGCATTGCGGGGGGGTGGATGAACAGTGAGAAGTGGGGGTGGATGAACAGGACCCCATGGTGTTGCCTCTGGATGAACAGGACCCCGATCGATCGAGCCAGTTGGGGCTGGATGAACAGGACCCCGGGGAGGGCTGGATGAACAGGATGACCCCGTGGAGGGCTGGATGAACAGTAGACAGTGGAGGGGTGGATGAACAGTAGCCCGTGGAGGGGTGGTTGAACATGAGCCCGTGGAGAGGGGTGGTTGAACAGTAGCCGGTGGAGTAGTGCACGGTGGAGGCTAGATGAACAGGAGCCCGTGGAAGAACACTCACAGGTGGAGGCTGGAGGAGGTCGACGGTGGATAAACAGTAGCCCGTGGAGGCTGGAGGAGGTCGACGGTGGATATGAACAGTATCCCGTGGAGTCCCGTTTTGCGGTACGCCACACCACTCCCGACGAACAGGACCCCCGTTTTGACCGTAGCGTTCCAACACAAGTCCGTCTCCTCCGTTTGGCGGTACGCCACACCCCTCCCGATAAACAGGACCCCGTTGCGACCGTAGGAGGTCCAACACAAGTTTGTTTCCTCCATTTTGCGGTACGCCAGACCCCTCCCAATGAACAGGATCCCGTTTCGGATGTGGCCAGTCGAACACAAGGTCGTTTCCTCTGTTCTGCGGTACACCAGGCCTCGTTTCCATCATCTGCCGTCCAAGCCCTCCCGATGAACACGACGACACATTCCGTTTCGACCCAGCCGGTTGGCTCCCCATGAACACGACGACGACGTTGTTTCTCCATTCCGACCCAGCCATGTATACGAGCCCTGGCCGTACGTATGCGCGAGTAGGCGTTTGAGACCCCGCCCATATGTACGTACATGGCCGTATTTACTTTCTCGAACCCTGGCTGTTGTACGTATGTGTACATGCTACGTGCACGCCTTTACTACGACACATGCGCGCCTCTACTATGACATGTGCGTGCCTCTACATCGACCAGTATGTACATACACGTTCGTGACTAGAATGACAACGCTACGTACACTTCGACCAGGTGGGCCCTGACTATCAGGCACTTCCTTGTGTGCGAAGATGTAGCTGGTGGGTCCCAGCAGTCAGGGGGGCGAATCTTTTTTTGGCCCGGACGCACTTCCTTGCGTGCGAAGATATAGCTGATGGGTCCCAGCAGTCAGGGGGCAAATCATTTTTTTGGCCGTAATATGGACGCACTTCCTTGCGTGCGAAGATGTAGCTAGTAGGTCCCAGCAGTCAGGGGGGAGACATTTTTTTGGGAAATACGGTGGCCCGTCCGGTGGGTCCCTGCTGTGAGGTGGAGGAATCATTATTTTCTGCGTAATAAGGAGGCACTTCCTTGCTGCGGCCGTGGACCCAGCTGTCAGCCTCTCCACGTACAGTCCACGTCCGATGGAAGTCGTTCCTTGACCACGTTGACCACTCCATGCTGAGAGCACTAGGGCGATGGACGACGGCGAGGCCTAGGAAGGGGACGACGTGGAGCAGGGGAAGACGCGGCAGTGGAAGCCCGCGCGGAGAGGAGTACGAGTGTTCACTGGTTCAGCTGCGGTGTGAGGCTGTCGTCGCCGCAGGGCCTGGCCAGCGGTGGGAATAGTAGGGGGCGATGAGGCCTCCACGACAGCACAGCCATCCACGGGAAGCAGGAGCATGCGGCACGACTGGCGCTGCTTTGGGTGGCTGGAGCAAGAAGACCAGAGGTTGAAGAAGCACTACGGCCGTTGAATGGACATCGTACGGTCAGTGGAGCTAGAATTGTTCATATTGACTAAGTTGACAAAGCCCTCCGTCCCCGTCAACTTAGTAGGCCCATAAGTCAGCCTCCCGCCAAGGAGGGTCCCAACTAGCAGGGGGAGTATTCATTTTTTTGTGCGTAATAAGGAGGCACTTCCGGTGGGTCCGAGATGACAGCGGGGGGAATGTTTTTTTCATGAAATATGGTGGCCCGTCCGGTGGGTCCCATTAGTCAGGGGGAAACGTTTTTTTTTGCGAAATAAGGTGGTCCGTCCGGTGGGTCCCGGCTGTCAGGTGGAAGAATAATTATTTTGCGCATAATAAGGAGGCACTTCCTTGCGGCCGCCCTGGACCCAGCTGTCAGCCTCTCCACGTATAGTACTCTTCCGATGGAAGTCGGTTGTTGACCACGCTGCACCAAGAGCACACAGGCGGTGGACGACGTCGAGGCCTAGGAAGGGGACGATGCGGAGCCGGGGAAGATGCAGCAGTGGAAGCCCGCGCGAAGAGGAGTACGAGGGTTCACTGGTTCGGCTGCGGTGTGAGGCTACCATTGCCGCAGAGTAACATGGGGTGTGGGTGAGTAGAGGGATGGCCTAGCCAGCGGTGGGAGTAGTACGGGGCGGTGAGGCCTTCGCAGCATCACGGTCGGCCACGGGAGGCAGGAGCATGTGGCACGACCGGTGTTGCTTTGGGCGGCTGGAGCAAGAAGACCAGAGGTTGAAGAAGCACTACGGTCGTTGGATGGACATCGTACGGTCACTGCAGCTAGAATCGTTTATATTGACTAAGTTGACAAAGCCCTTGGTACGCGTCAACTTAGTAGGCCCACAGGTCAGCCTCCGAAATGGTCCGCCCCAGATGTCAGGGGGAGGAATCATTTTTTGGGCTGCTGAAGCAAGAATATCCGAGATTGAAGAAGAAGCACGACATCATGGACATCCAACGGAAACAACTGCTAGAACCGTGTGTTGTTGACAAAGCCTTGCATACGCGTCAACTTAGTTTTTTTAGGGGACGCGTCATTTAGAAGGCCCACAAGTGTGTGGCAGAGAACATATAGCCCATTTGTGATTTGTAAGAATGTACAACCCATTTTATAATTCTAATGGAATTTACTACAGCCCATTTACAGTTTGTTAAAAGTACAACCCAACTTCTAGCTAGGACAATGATTAATAATTTCAAACAACCGCTCAACACAGAATTCAAAAAAAAATCCCACATTTTGATGGGATCCGGAATATTTTTATCCGAAATTTCTAGTCAGATTAAATATAATTTCAAAATAAAGTTGTATTACGTTAAAATCCAACGAAATATTGTGCGCGCAACAAGTAATGAAATTAAAATTTTCAAATTCCAAAAATAGTGTATTTTTTAAACTAATTATTGGTGCGTTTTTTTATAATTACTGCCCAGTTATTATAATTACATCCCATTTATTATTTCTTAATGTCCATTTTCTTGTTAAGCCTAATGCATACCTCGTAGGAAAGTTTGCAGCCCAGCGGGGCGGAGAATAACAAGTTGACCCGAATATTGTGTACAACTATCGGCCTAGTTGCATTGCTGATGTTGAAAAAAAGGCATGTGTAGTACAGTACAACCTAACATGGCTACTCAGCCCACATTCAGCGATGCCGGAAAGGCCCAAACAAGGCTTCTGTACAACTTTTTGAACTAATTGAGCTCAACTAATAACTTAAGAAAAAAGTTAGATTACAGTGGAACCTAATTAAAAGATGTCACGAGCAAATAAATAATTCAACGGGTCCCACTTGTGCGTGTGTGCATGTGTGCACGCGCGCGCACTCGTGTGTGTGTGTGTGTGTGTGTGAGAGAGAGAGAGAGAGAGAGAGACAGAGAGAGACCCATCGGTCGATGCTCGTAAATACATCATTCAGCCATATGCATTGTTGATGCTCAGTAAAAACATATATAGTTGACACAATCATATAGAACATCATAGCACACTGAACTTGCATACAAAAATTTACGCAGGCGGCACAATCAGGATGGAAGCAGTGGATTGCTATGGGTAGGTCTATGTTGAAACCAATGAAGTCGTACATAACGGTTCATCGTCTTTATCAATGACGAGGAAACACTACTAGGGAAAACCCTATACACAGAATCTTAGCAGCAGAGAATGGATGATGAGATGGAGGTCAACCCTATGGGTTTCCTCAATACAAACGCGTATGACTGTGACATAGATATGATGAGTCAACCATATGACGAATCGGGCTATCAGCATGCTAATGAGGATATGGATGATATGCCCGGGCAGGAAGGTCGTTGGAAGGATTGCAAAAAGTCTCTCTTCATGAATTCCTCACATGACACGCCTAAAGATGTCGCCTCAACACAGGCTCAACTAGCCGGGGGTCGTACAGTGCTTAGCCCGGGAACCCTGGGGCAGGGGTTAAGGAAGGGTCCGGAAGGTGTGCCCAAGAAAAAGGAGAGGAAGAGATCGGGGAAGATAGCTGCCTCCAAACAAGCCAGAGCACAAAGCAGCCAGACGATGCATTCTGAAGAGCGTTTACCCATGAAAGGTGTGGCCATGTTCCGTCTCACGGGCGAGCCGATGCTACCGCCGAAACCGCTGGAGGCACTATCACGGGATCTCAGGAGACTGCACGACCATGTGCTGTCGACTGAGAAAAGCCTACTAGCCTCAAAGGATCCAGGATATCCGACATACACGGCTCGTGTGCCTGAGGGGAAGTGCTACGTCGAGACACGGCCCGCAGAGGTGTTCTTCCTGCGGTTTGACCATATCTTTGAGATGTTTCTGACAAGGCGGCTCGATTTTACAATCGTCCGCCTTTTTGCGCTACATATGAGCTCCGTCATGAAGAGTGAAGAAGTCTTGCAAATCTGTGTGGCAGATCCGTACTACATGCACGAGTCTTTCTTGAGTCTCGGCGACTTTGAGCGTGAAACTGCTAGGGAGTACCTCCAAAACTTCATGGTACAGAATAAGGACCGGGAAATTGTCCTCGTGCCTTATCATCCAAAGTAAGTCAGTTCCGGACAACCCTTTCGTATATTTCAATCATTCCTTCTCTCTCTATGGGGAATAATTTGAGGTATCTTTTCCCCGCAGCAACGGGCACGCCGTGTATTTTGACCCTTCCAGAGACTACGAGAAAAAAGACTACACCCACATAATGAATATTCTAGATGATGCTCTCCAAGGCTTCAGCATTAGAGGTGGCCACATGCAGATCAGGAAACAAAGGAACAAGAAGATGGGTTTCGCGCATAAAACTAACTTCTCCTGCATCCATGTCCCAAAACCAAGCAAGAAGGATGGATTCTACATCATCCATCTCATGATTCAGTTCAACACGGATCACCAAAAGCTTCACATGAGAAGTAGAAATGATGATCATATCCACAAGTGGCTAGAATCTCATGGAGAAGCGGATTATAAACTTAGAGATGACTTCTTTCGCATTCAAAGGGACATTGCAACGATCATCATTAAAGAAGTCGTCGATGAGAAGGGGATGTTCCACCACGGCCCTATATCGCGAGCTGACGTCCGAACTCGCATAGGCATGCAACGTCTAGACCTCACGCCGTTCAAGAAGCTAGGGTACATCCTCGATGATATGGAAGGATGGAACTTCTAGTGATTTATGATGCCGATGATGATGATATGTGTCGGTTGAACTTGTATACTTTTTGTAGCGATGAAACTCTGTGATGTCCACGATCCCTGCCGAACTTGCATAACGCTACTTTGTTAGTTTGCGTACGATGACTTGCATACCTCTAGTTAATTAGTTTGCGTACTGTATGTTGCATCTAGTTGCTAACCCTTTCTTTTTCGGTGTTGCTCTAGTATATTTTGGTTGCATATATATATGATTGTACATCCTCTTCATGAAAATGCATCTCTAACAAGTACCTAGTTTCTTGATGGCGAGATGGAAGTTCTATGTCGTGTACAAAGGGAAGGTTCCGGGGGTGTACAACGAGTGGCATGAGTGTCAGGTGCAAGTGAATGGGTTCTCGGGTGCCAGCCATAAAGGCTTCAAAAGCAGACAAGAAGGAGAAGCTAGTTACTTGAGGTTCACACTAGCGCGAGAGAGGACTCGTAACCGCCACCTCATGTACTGCATAGTTCCACTCTCACTCATAGTGATAGCTCTTCTCACGTATACCCTTGTTTAGATGGATGACGTTGTAGTTGCAAGTATTCGAGACTTGCATGTATCACTATTTTCGAGATGAGGACAAGATACCACTTTGTGTTGGATGATGATTATGATGAGACTATTTGTATGTATATGCTATGATTACATTTGTGGTCTCGCAGGCATTTGTATGTGTATCATGATGACATTTGTATGTGCTAAAGATTCTTCTATAAAGCCTGTTCAAATAGAAAACAAATATGCCAAAAACAAAACAAAAAACTACTAAAATTAGCAGTAGCGAGTGGAGAAAAATTAGCAGCAGCACGGTAGTAGCAATAGCGCGCACAGGAGAAGCGCGCTATAGCTATTAGCAGTAGCGAGCTCCCTGTAAGAACGCTGCTGCTACACTTGTATATCAGTAGCGCGGGAGCGCACGCGCTGCTGCTACGAGTTAGCTGTAGCGCCTTATTAGTAGCGCCGATCCCCGCGCTACTGATACACTTAGAACCCGCGATGCTGCTAGACTTTTCCCTAGTAGTGAAATATCTTGAATGCTGTGCAAAGAAAACAGACAGACAACACAATAAGTTCTGCTAGCACATTAAGTTGATGTACAAACCTTTCTAAAAAAAGTTCAGGTACAAAATTAGAACAGGTCACAATCAAATGTACTGGCATATCAGTGCTTCACACCCATAGCTCATATTTAACTAGTATCTGACAAGATTCAGTTGTTACCTCAAATTAGAGCACATCTAGGCAGCCAGCGCTACCTCTTCTCCCAAAGAAGCAGTGGCCTCCGTCGCACGATGGAGTAGGCCTTGTGCCATCCATCGTTCCGAGCAACACGGGGAAAGTCTGACGTTGACTCCTGTAATGGACGTCGTCGACGGACCCTGGCACCAGCGGCGGCGGCAGGACTTCGATTGATGGATTGACCACTTCTTCGGCATGCACGAACACTCGATACAGGTACATCCCTAACGTGGTCTGCGGCGGCCTTGGTGGCGACGAATAGTACAAACCCGGTTCTTGCACCGGTATCTCAACACCAATCACCTTCGGTATGGTGGATGGCTTCTTCATCCATGCCATAACCGTTAGAGCCCAACTGTCTGGAGGAATAAACATACTTACGAGCTCACCTCCAAGGTCGTTGATAAGCTCATTCATGGACTCGTTATTCCAAGCACGTCGAGGCATGCTGTGGAAGGTAAGCTTTGTTAAAAACTCAAGCTGAGAGGGCACAGAGCCCCATCATGGGTGCCACCGATCAAAGCTCACCAGCGCGCCATCACAGAACAAACGCCGGGAAGATTCGAACACACGACTGCAGTCGAAAGTTGTCGGGAACCTGACAAAGAAATCAGCCGATGGTGGACATACTTCAACGAGCAAGTCACTTATTTGGATGCCAAGCGGAATGCCAAGAGCTTTGACAAGGTCGTCCGGCGAGATGGGACGCCGGTCGCCGTTGATGGTTACCATTAGCACTTTGCTGGCAAACTGGTCGTCAAGCGCCGCCATGCCACTGTTGAGCAACAGCACGCAGCGACCGAAGGCAGGACGGACCTCAGGATCTCCAGCTCGGAGATCCATGTTGACCGGCGACATGATAGTGCGCTTGAGTATAGGGAGTACAGGAGGGGGATTTGGGGGAATTGGAGTAGGAATCGAGATTCCAGAGGTGGGGAGGGGTGGGAGATTGGGGATGAAAAGGTAGCATGAATTTCGAACACGCGCCAATATGCTCTCGGCGCGCGAGCACACGAAAACACCGGTGGCGCCCACATGTCAGCCTAAGAGTCCCTATTCTTTATTTTTTGGAGAGCCCGACCTTTTTTCTTTGAGGATCTTTTGAGAGCCCGGCCTGAGAGTCATAATTGACATGTTTGGCATTGCGTTACTACTCAGCCCATATTCAATGACACCTCACTGGCCCAAACAGGTGTACATCATCGAAAAGACACTGAGCTCAAATTATATAACTTGAAAAAAGGAGATGTACTCTGAACATTAGAGAATGGTGATGCCCTCATTTAGCCCACCAGTAGTTCGATACAATAAACCATTTGAAACAACGATGTATACAACATTCAAACACTGACTAGTGACTACTACTGACATAAACAGCAAGACCTGATAGTTCATAAGAAGTCTTGCTACACCACCAAAACGCACCCATCTCCAGCGCTCAGACTCTCATGATCTAGACGAGAATGACTTTCTAAATAGAGGCAACTATTACATAGTAAGAGTGACATAGACGAGGATGACCAAATGACAAGGAATATGCATAACAAAAGAAAGAACTACTGTCGGTGTCAAAACCAGCGGATCTCGGGTAGGGGGTCCCGAACTGTGCGTCTAGGCGGATGGTAACAGGAGACAAGGGACACGATGTTTTACCCAGGTTCGGGCCCTCTTGATGGAGGTAAAACCCTACGTCCTGCTTGATTAATATTGATGATATGGGTAGCACAAGAGTGGATCTACCACGAGATCAAGGAGGCTAAACCCTAAAGCTAGCCTATGGTATGATTGTTGTGATGTATGTTGTGTCCTATGGACTAAAGCCCTCCGGTTTGTATAGACACTGGAGGAGGCTAGGGTTACACAGAGTCGGTTACAATGGTAGGAGATCTACATATCCGTATTGCCAAGCTTGCCTTCCACGCCAAGGAAAGTCCCATCCGGACACGGGACGGAGTCTTCAATCTTGTATCTTCGTAGCCTTGGATTCCGGCGGACGATGATAGTCCGGCTGTCCGGACACCCCCTAGTCCAGGACTCCCTCAGTAGCCCCTGAACCAGGCTTCAATGACGATAAGTCCGGCGTGCATAATGTTCGGCATTGCAAGGCGGGTTCCTCCCTCGAATAATCCAGAGAAGATCATGAACACCAGGATAGTGTCCGGCTCTGCAAGATAAATTCCACATTCCACCGTAGAGAGAATAAAATGTACACAAGTCCAATCTGCTGACGTATTATGCGGCATGACATCACACCGCTACCAGGCTTTTACTTGAATCGTTTTTTATTATACCACCTCAGCACGTTTAGCGAAGCGGTTTCCTTGGCACGTCTTGTCGAAGCAGAGATCGTGTTCCCCTTATTTCGGGATTCTCATCAATACGGACGTGGATAACCCAACCGCGCCATTGATGGTGGCGCTTGGGAGATAAGCGAGTTTTACCAGGCTGGTGGGGGGCGCATAGTCTTCACCCTGCCTATATAAGGGATAAGGATTCACCTTTTCACCCACGCCTTCTTCCTCCTTTGCTTATCCACCTCCGCGCACTCAAGCTCCAACGCCCAAGCTCACGCATCTCGTCTTAACCTTCCCCGACCATGTCCGGAGGGGGAGGCAAGTGGTTGGCTTCCACCGTCAAGGAGAAGCACATCACCAAGCTGCGCAACGCCGGATACCTTTCCAGCGATATTGCGCACCGGCTGCCCGACGAGGGGCAGCTCATCCCTACCCCTGGGCCCCATGAGAGGGTCGTCTTCCTTCCCCACTTCCTCCGCGGACTGGGCTTTCCACTGCACCCTTTCGTCCGGGGGCTCATGTTCTATTACGGCCTGGATTTCCACGATCTGGCACCGAACTTCATCCTCAACATCTCGGCGTTCATCATCGTGTGTGAGGCCCTCCTCTGCATCCGGCCCCACTTCGGATTGTGGCTCAAGACCTTCAACGTCAAGCCGAAGGTAGTGAAGGGCACGCAGGCGGAGTGCGGAGGCGCCATGTTGGGCAAGATGCCCAACGTCCTCTGGTTCGAAGGGGCCTTTGTGGACTCCATCAAGGGGTGGCAATCGGGGTGGTTCTATATCACCGAGCCGCGCGACCCTATGTGGGCGGCGGCCCCCAAGTTTAGATCTGGTATCCCCACGCAGCTCACCTCCTGGAAAGAGAAGGGCTTGTTGTGGGGTAATCCGAAGGAGCTGACGGGACTCCGAGCCTGTATCCAGAAGCAAGTGAACAAGAAGCTCAGGCTCGTCGATGTGGTCCAAGTCATGCTCGTCCACCGGATCCTCCCATGCCAAGTACGGGCATTTAATCTGTGGGAGTTCGATCCGGAACGGCACCAGGCGCTAAGCAGGCTCTTCGACACGACGTACGAAGGCGCATGGAGGGTGCTGTTTAAGGGCGCCGAAGCCCCCGCATCCGCGACGGAAGATCGCGGATTTCACTCCCAGCATCCGGCTGACGAGGTAAGTGATTCTACCCCTTTACGGGACACTTGTTGTAAATAGATTGGTTCTAAGAGGGTTTCAATCTCCCTTTTCCTTTGACATGAATGGATGCAGAAGGCCGAGCAGCTCATCTGCCCGGCTCCCAGGCCAGAAGACCCAGTGGACGCCCGTCTAGCGAGGCTTCTGGTTCCGGCACCGCACGTGGTGCCGGAGAAGAAGGCCAAGAAGGCGGCCGCGGGGACTCGAAAGAGTTCCCGTAACCAGGCGTCCGACGACGAGGCGGACTCCTCCCCCGAAGATGAGGAGGAGGAAGAAGACTCTCTCCCGAAGGAGGGAGAGAGGAAGAGGAAGGCTTCCCCAACAGGGGAGGCCGAAGGGTCCAAGAGGGGGAGAACTATTCCCCCGGACTGCTCCGCCAACACCGACGTTGGCGAGGAGGAGTGGCCTTCAAGGGCCAGGCCTCCGGCGAGATCGTAAGTATCCGGATCCCTGATATGCAATTTCTTTCGTGCCACATAGTGTCCTACTAATGCCGCATACTGTCCGCAGTCCGGCCGATGATGATGTCCCCGCTTCATCGAGCGGGTCGTTGGCCCTGTCGGATGTGGATTCACTTCCGACAGCCTCTACCCCCCGCGCCGATGAGGACGCCGAGGTGGGATCCCAGAAGGGGACCCATCAGGAGGAGGCTCCGGAGGCGCAGCAAGGCAGCCTCCCGGACTTTGCGCCGGACTCTACGTTAGAACCTGTAGTGGTTCCAGAGTCCGGCGGGCGGCCCCTTCGAAAGAAGGGCAAGACCGTGACTCCGGCGGCCTCCGTCCAACCGGAGGCGCCGGACAACTTGCTGGAGGCGCTCCAAGGCGCTTCCATCGAGGAAGAACACCGCATTGTTATGAGTGCGGTGATTCAGAAGGTCCAGCTCGCCAAGAGCGGGCTGACCGAAGCCTGCAGTAGCCTTTTATCAGGCTTTGAGGTAAGAAGTTAAAATTGTGTAATATAATACCGCATAGACAGTAGCCCCTGATGCTCGGTTCGGTGTTCGGAAAGAAAAGCCGGACTGAGGATCTAAAAAGATATTCGCAGGTTGCTAATAAATGATGTCAATATGGGTTTGCAGGCTGTGCTGCTGACCTCTGCCACACTGACTGCGGAGGTTGGTACATTAAAGCAGGATCTCGAGCGGTCCGAGCAAGAGCTCGGCCATGCCAAGAGGCAGCTCGAGGACAAAGAAGGTGAGTAGCACCACTTTGAGTTGTTACCTTACAGAAAAGGATTTTGGTCGCAACAAAATTAACAAGGATAATATGGGTATTGCAGGGGCCACGAACGAGGTGGCAGCCCTGAAGGAGGCTGTGTCCGCGGCCGAACGCAGTGCGGCCGCGGAACGGGTAGAGCGAGAGAAGAAGGAGGCACAGGTGGCGGAAGTGCGGCAAGAGCTCCAGGCTCTCATGGAGAAGTATGAGAGCTTGGAGCGCAACTCCAAGACTCGAGAGTCCGAGCTTGCCTCGGCTCTCGAAAGTGCCAAGTCCGCCAAGGGCAAGGTCCGTAAGGCCCTTCAGGAGGTTGAAGATATAAAGAAGATAGCGGCGGGTAAGGCATTTTTCATGCAAAGCAAGCATGTTAATGTAAACTACCTGACACTTACCCGCATTCGGAGCTCTCCAGGGGCGTTTGCAGATCTGCCGCATAGTGTGTCCGATGCCGCCGCATTCTACCATGGCGAGGAGGGGAGCTCGACGGAGAAGGTCTTCTGGTCTCAGTACGCTCAGGCCGGCCATCCGGTGCCCCCAAGCGACCAGCTGAAGCAGCTGGTCGAACTCCACAAGGTAGCTGAGGAGGCCATGAAGGGCCTTATAGTCCGGTTGTGGCCTGGACAGGCCATGCCCGGGAGCTACTTCGGCCTCGTGCAGCGGCTGGTGGATGCGTGCCCCTGGGTGGAGGTCATCAAGCGCTCCACCTGTATTGAAGGTGCTCGTCGGGCCCTTGCCCGCACAAAGGTGCACTGGGGCAGGCTGGATGCGGAGAAGCTTCTTACTGACCCGCCGCCACCGGGCAAGGAGTATCGTATGCCCAAAATGTATTATAAAACTGTCCTGAAGGGAGCCCGCGAGATTGTGGACGAATGCCCTAAAGATGTAATTTTTGAGTAAACTCGCTATGTATTATCCTGTGTGCTGAATACTTTGTTCATGTGCGCTTTCAGCAACGCTTGTTTAATTTAAAATATTACCTTCTGTGCGGCCGTTTATAAAATCTGAGAGATGGCAAGTCGTTGGCTTCAGCCCCCAAGCCGCAAGTGTTGGGGTGTTCGGGATAACTTGAGCACTCTTGTTCCCACTTTTGGGTCCATCTAGGGAGGCGCTCAACACAACGAACAAGGCAACCGGACTTATAATGCTTGAACACTCTCACTTAGCCATAGAATTCTATAATTTTAAATTTCGGTGAAGCCCCTAGTATTCGGAAGACCGAATTCGGGGTGCTATCCACGCCTTCGTCGGACATTATCCGGAACTTCGCTCGAAGCGGCGTGAGTCTTTAAGGACCCGAAAAAACCTCTCGAACAGCGACCAGTCTCTCGCCCTATCATGCCGGTCAGTTTTAGCTTTCTCCACTGAGGCGCTCGCCCGGCTCAACCGGGGCGCAATCGCAGTGGTTCTCCCAGTGCCACCTTAGCCGACGGAACGGAACGTAAGGCACCAAAACGTGGGAGCCGGGCAAACCCAACTATTGACCCAAGACGTGATTCGGAGCCGATCGATATAATGCTATAAGTTTGGGGTGTCGCACTTGTGGAAGTGTTCGGACTTATCACACCATAATGTGGGGAACACAAGCCCCCGGTGTATTAGGACGTATCAAAATATACGGGTGCAAGATGTCATGTAATGAACATATATATGTAATAACAGGCGAAAAAAGTTGCTGCATCATTTATTAAAGGAAGTCTGCTATGAGTGCGGACTGATACAGATAGTGCGGTAAGCAAGGGTGTTGGACTAATTAAACATGTCCCCCTCCAGGGATGGGCTGCGGACTTGGTGTATATAATCAAATTTAATGCTCGTAATTGAGACCACCTGAGTGTTCGTCGCCGCATTCCTTACTCCCTGGCTGTTGCATCATGAGTTCGGCAGGTTCACCGTCGGACAGGGCCTCTGGCTAACGGAGTCCTATGTACATAAAGAAGGAAAATAATAATAAGAAAGAGTGGCACACTTGCGAGCCCCTGGTGTGGTCGAGCCGCACTCTGGGTCTGTTGTGGTCGTGCCCCTTCCCCTGCGCCCATGGTATCTCCAAAGCGTAATGATGTGCACGGAGGGTTGCTCTTGCAATCATGCGAGGGCGGGGGTTAGGGCCCCATTGCTACGCGTGCTCTGATCGTGCCAGGTGGTCTTGGTTGGTGTTGCTTTGGGCGCGTTTGGCTGTATCCGGCCGTTTAACAGCCGAACTCGAAAATTGCCTTAAAAGGCTGCTCTGTACTTCTGCCGCGAGAGCCGCTGTATGTTCCTCCGTTCGGAGGGAGCGTTCCGTATTTCTGTTGACCGTGATGACTCCACGAGGGCCTGGCATCTTTAGCTTGAGGTATGCATAATGCGGCACCGCGTTGAACTTTGCAAACGCGGTTCATCCGAGCAGAGCGTGATAGCCGCTGCAGAATGGGACTATGTCGAAGATTAATTCCTCGCTCCGGAAATTATCCGGGGATCCGAAGACCACTTCCAGTGTGACTGAGCCTGTACAATTGGCCTCCACACATGGTATGACGCCTTTAAAGGTTGTCTTTGTAGGTTTAATCCGTGAGGGGTCTATGCCCATCTTGCGCACTGTATCCTGATAAAGCAGGTTCAGGCTATTGCCGTCGTCCATCAGGACTCTCGTGAGGTGAAATCCATCGACGATTGGGTCTAAAACCAATGCAGCGAATCCGCCATGGCGGATGCTGGTCGGATGGTCTCTTCAATCGAAAGTGATCGGACAAGAGGACCATGGATTGAACTTCGGGGCGACTGGCTCCATCGCATATACGTCCCGTAGTGCGCGCTTCCGCTCCCTCCTGGGTATATGGGTTGCGTAGATCATGTTCACCGTCCGCACTTGTGGGGGGAAACACTTATGTCCTCTATTGTTTGGCGGTCGGGTATCCTCCTCGTCATTGCTGTTTAATCCCTTGTCGTGGTTTTCGGCAATTAACTTGCCTGCCTGCTTGAACACCCAGCAATCTCTGTTGGTGTGATTAGCTGGCTTTTCGGGGGTGCCATGTATCTGGCATAAGCGGTCGAGTATTCGGTTCAAATTGGACGGACCCAGAGTGGTTCTTTTGAATGGCTTCTTCCGCTGACCGGGTTTAGAGCCTCGGAATCCGGCGTTGACTGTCGTATCCTCCTTGTTGTCGCCATTAATGCGGCGTTTATTTTTACTTCGACGCGACCTGCCATTGTGGTCCTTAGTATCCGGACTGCCAGAATTTTTACTAAGGTTGTTGCTGCGAGCTAGCCAGCTATCCTCTCCCGCGCAAAAGCGGGTCATTAATGATGTGAGGGCTGCCATTGATTTCGTATTTTCCTGTCCCAGGTGCCGGGCTAGCCACTCGTCGCGGATGTTATGTTTGAAGGCTGCGAGGGCCTCTGCATCCAGACAGTCGACGATTTGATTTTTCTTTGTCAAGAACCATGTCCAGAATTGTCTGGCCGATTTGTCTGGCTGCTGAATTATGTGGCTTAGGTCATCAGCGTCTGGTGGCCGCACATACGTGCCCTGGAAGTTGTCGAGGAATGCGGCTTCCAGGTCTTCCCAACACCCAATTGACTCTGCAGGCAAGCTATTAAGCCAATGCCGAGCTGGTCCTTTAAGCTTGAGTGGGAGATATTTGATGGCATGGAGATCGTCGCCGCGGGCCATATGGATGTAAAGGAGATAATCTTCGATCCAAACCGCGGGGTCTGTTGTTCCATCGTAGGATTCGATGTTTACGGGTTTAAACCCTTCAGGGATTTGATGATCCATTACTTCGTCAGTGAAGCATAGCGGGTGTGCGGCGCCTCTATATTGAGCGATATCACGACGTAGCTCGAGAGAGCGTTGTCTACTGTGTTCGGCCCGGCCAGGGTTATTGTATCCCGCGCGACGGTATTCGTCGTGGGTCGTGGGGCGCCCACGTGATCCGTAGATGGATCTGGATTGCCTTGCTTTGTCCTCCAATACATCTCGCAAGTCTGGCGCGTTCCCTCTTGGCTTCGTACTTTTGGAGCGATGCCGGGGTACGGTCTTGGTGGAGGGCCTGGATGCCTCTCTGTCGCGACCACGGGGTGGTCGGTCAGCCGTATCGTGCGCTGGTGATGAAGGTATGTATGCTTCTTCCTCTAATCGGGGGAGCAACTTGCGTCTTGGGTAGCTTTTGGAGGGACGTTCGAGTTTATACTCTTCGGCCGCGAGGACCTCGGTCCATCGATCGGCCAGCAGGTCCTGATCATCTTGAAGCTGCTGCTGCTTTTTCTTTAGGCTATTAGCCATGGCGATAAGCCTGCGTTTAAAACGCTCTTGTTCGACGGGATCCTCAGGCACGACGAATTCGTCGTCGTTGAGGCTTGCCTCGTCTTCGGAGGGAGGTGTGTAGTTATATTCCTCGACCTCTTCGTCTGCCGCCCTCTTGTGGGGGCTTGCTTCTGCATCCTCCTGCGCTGAGTCTTGCTGGAGGGGATTGTCTTCGGCACTCTCTGGGTATTATTATCTCCTGTGTCGGAATCTCCATTCTTGCTGTGGCGGGATTTAGAGCAGCGCTGCTGACGCCGGCGCTTGGGCTGTTTCTTTAAGGAATCTGCCTCCGCTGCTTCTTCGCTGTCCCCGTCTTTTGGGGCGTCCACCATGTATATGTCGTATGACGAGGTGGTCTTTCCAGTGCCCTGTAGGCGCTGGTTCCTGTTCGTCTCCGGCATCGTCATCCATAGCGTCGATGTCTTCGGAGTCGTAGTCTAGCATGTCGGTTAGATCGTCGACAGTGGCTACAAAGTGGGTGGTGGGTGGGCTCTGAATTTCTTCGTCGTCCGTGTCCCAACCATCCTGGCCATAATCCGGCCAGGACTCTCCCGATAGCGAGAGATGCTTTAGCGAATTTAGGATGTCGCCAAAGGGTGAGTGTTGGAAGATGTCCGCGGCGGTGAATTCCATAACCCGCGTCCAATCAGATTCGATTGGTAGGGGCGTGGGAGGTCCGGAGTCCGGCACCTCGGAATCATGAGTTTCGCGAGGGACAAGGTTAGTGTTCGGCTCCATCGCCGTGGAAGTTGAAGCCCCCGAGGTGGTGTCCATCCACCGGTCCTCGATCTGGGCGATCGGCTCCGGACTAAGGGCCGAAGCGGATTCGTGTGCGGCCACCAAGGCACTGTTCGGCGGCAGAGCTAGATCATGCCCATCGCAACAGTGCGGCGCGCTTGGCTTTGGCTCGAGCCCGTCGAAGATCAAGTCCCCGCGGATGTCGGCTGTGAAGTTTAGGCTTCCGAATCTGACCTGATGGCCAGGGGCGTAGCTTTCGATCTGCTCCAGATGGCCAAGTGAATTAGCCCGCAGTGCGAAGCCGCCGAATACGAAGATCTGTCCGAGGAGAAAAGTCTCACCCTGGATAGCGTTGTTGATTGAAGATGCCATCGAGCCTACCGGCGACGTCACAGAGGAACTCTCAATGAAAGAACCAATGTCGGTGTCAAAACCGGCGGATCTCGGGTAGGGGGTCCCGAACTATGCGTCTAGGCGGATGGTAACAGGAGACAAGGGACACGATGTTTTACCCAGGTTCGGGCCCTCTTGATGGAGGTAAAACCCTACGTCCTGCTTGATTAATATTGATGATATGGGTAGTACAAGAGTGGATCTACCACGAGATCAAGGAGGCTAAACCCTAAAGCTAGCCTATGGTATGATTGTTGTGATGTATGTTGTGTCCTACGGACTAAAGCCCTCCGGTTTATATAGACACCGGAGGAGGCTAGGGTTACACAGAGTCGATTACAATGGTAGGAGATCTACATATCCGTATTGCCAAGCTTGCCTTCCACACCAAGGAAAGTCCCATCCGGACACGGGACGGAGTCTTCAATCTTGTATCTTCGTAGTCTTGGAGTCCGGCGGACGATGATAGTCCGGCTGTCCGGACACCCCCTAGTCCAGGACTCCCTCAACTACCCATCCAGAACCAGCAGCAAAGACAACAAAGTCATTCAAAGAGATGATCGAACAGCATCATAATTTGCAGCCCCGCTTCAGCGACCAGTGATCCGGAGACACCAGTACTCCACCCTTTTGATGGAACAGCCCAATTACCTATCAACCTGAAGGCTTGAACCACATCACTGCCTGTCGTAATTGAGACATCCAAGGATCAAAGTTAATCCGGATGACTTTGTCATTCTCACCTTCTTTTGGATGCAGGCTGTATCATTGACAATCAGGGGAATCTGCTCCTGAACTCCAAGGGCTCGCTGTGTAGACACAGTTTTCCATAGCAAACAGAGCCTCTCTGCCATCAAGGTCCTTGCCAACGGTGATCTCTTGGTTAATCAGATAATTGAGTCCAAGAAACAGAGAGTGTGAACCAAGGCTGTTTACCCGCCTCCAACTAAAAAATCTTGAAGGCTCCAACAAGCTGGTATCCTGCTCATAGACGTAATAGCCAATTTCCGGATACTCACGTATTTCATGGTGCTTGTATACAGTGGTGTTTTTGCAATATAACTTTTCCGCCTCATGTGTCTGAATGATCATCAGTCTTTTGCCGTCGTCTGATCGAGCGAGGAACCAGTTGTGCTTCCCTATTTTTGGCAAAGGTGTTGTGATTACAAAGGGCAGTAACTGTAGGGACACTTCATCATATCAAAAAGGACATGCATTGTTAATGTAAGATCAGCATTGTTTAGAGTATGAGTAGGATAATGCAAGAAACAACATTGATATGTCCCTGTTGGAGCTGGGAGGAAAATACAGGGAAATGTATACTGGGTTCAAAAATATAGAAGTGCCATGCATGGTTATACTCATGTTATCTCGCAATCGATTCTTCACAGGAAACTACCATGTCATGCATGTTATGTTATGATGTTCTGTCCTCACAAACAAATTCTTCAAGGTAACTAACAGACCATGCATTGTTATATACTCATGTTTTTTGGGCAAAAAATTTGTGAGGATGTTATTCTAGCCATTGATTGTTGAAGGGCGAATATAGGTATGTATACATGGTAAGCATTACAGGATTTTACTACTTCCAAATATAGAGTTCTCCATATGCACATTTTTACTTCCCTAATGTATGGTTAGATGAAACCAACAGTGTGGTGCATGTTTCTACATCATGAAAATGAGGAAACTAACATGGCCATGATACACACTCATATTTAGTAGTAGTATATAGATTATTGTAAAATAAGGAGAATATCCATATATTCCTAACCGTTTGATTATTCAGGGGTACAAATTGGCTGTAATGACATGGTCACAATCGCATGAATTAACTCATTCCAAATATAGCTGATTTACGGCGTCTCTAGTACATTGCCATAGTTCTACTCAAATTCTACTCAAACAAGGATATGCCAATCATCACAAAAAGTTCAAACAGTGTCATGGCGTCATCATTAACATGAGATAGAAACAACTTACACGCGCCGTCCCAACAATACGTGGTGCCATCTGCTTTGTCGATTGCGTAGATGATGCCATTGTATTCAATAGCATCACAGAAGTGTGTATCAACTTCGACGATGATCCACTGCGAGCTGAGTTGTCTCCAGCTAAAGAAGTCACCAGCGTAAAGATAGGCGAGTCCATGGTCGAACATGGCAATTAGCTTGAAGTCTGCGTAATTCTTATGTCGTGTGGGCACTTGGCAGATTACAATCTTCTGCAAAAACAAGGTCCGTCCAACTGACGTGGTAATCTAGATGACTTGGACCACGATGGTAAAACTCTATATAATCCAACGGAGGAAGGATAATCTCATGGGAGGTCCTGAAGTTCACGAGCACCAACTTTTTACCGTCTTCTCTGAAGGCAGCCATCCAGTGGGAGTTCATGCCGACCCAGTACATACCTGCCAAGAAGTTTCGGGCGATGGTGATCGGATCGAAGTCGAGGGAAATGATGTACGGCGACCCACTACATACCTGCAAAGAAGTTTCGGCTAATGGAGATAGGATTGAAGTCGAGGGGCATCATGTATGCCTCCGTATCATGGTGAGCTAATCTTGCAAGACCAGATAGCAGCAAGCAGGGTGTCTTGAAAAGCTTAGGCCTCACTTCGGCGATGGCCATGTGCATGTCCCTCGAGCATGCAGCCAGCCGCAGGGTGCTCAACATATCCATACACGAACAACAGAGGTCGAGGATATCACTGGGGAGATAGCTCCAATCGCGGCTCATATGTATGTTGCACGGTTCGTGTTCGGCCATCATGGAGTTTGGAAGGTGGGGGTTTTGGGGGGCTTGATTTACGGGGGAGAAGGCTGTCGGTGCTGGAGCAGCTAGCGAGGGAATCGTGGTACTAGGGGAGGCGAGCGAGGCGATGGTACATGGGGGCACAGTGAGATGGAGACGGAGACGGAGATGGAGATGGAGTGGTGCTATGGGAGGGGAGAGGGAGACGAGGCTAGGCATGCCAATGTGCTGTACAGCGGCGGTGACAGACTACACAGTGCATAGGGTGAGGCTGACTTTAGTAACCTAAACACGCCGCCTAGACTAGTGTCAGGCATAGGGTGTTGTCACTTCACTATGAGTACCGGATGAATAGTATTTTGACCATCAAGTGTACCAGAGTTGTACTACTACTACTAGTAGTAGGAACATGAGTACTCTAGTATTGTATAGAGGAAATAGGTCTCCCGTGTTAGCATGCATGTTCACTTCATCCACCAGGTATCATCCATATTGCCAGCAGAACCAAATTCTCGTGCATGCGGAAGTGCGAAGATGGGCCTTTGATGAGGATAACCGTGTACTCCCTCCGTCTAGGTGAGCGCAACCTAGGTGGCTGTAGATTGGACGAGAAAGAGCACCGGGACGAGCAAAACTTCCAACCACAGCATTGTCACAAATGGAAGCAAAATCGGCAATTAATATGTAGTTATAAGGATGCCTTCTCAGCTCTCCAAGCAGGCCCAATCAACGCCCTGCCGCGATGCATGCAGTGGTCGTTCTGGTGCATCAAGGACGGCATGCAGATCGTTCCACACTTGAGAAGAGGAAAAATGGAAAGGTAGAACACGGCAGTAGAGGAACAGAACGCTGGCTAACAAGGCTGGGAGGGGATCGAGCAGGAAGTTAATGCTCCACGCCTAAAGGTTTTGGGAAAACCTGATTTTCATAAGGTGACTTACTCACCTAGACGGAGGGAGTATTCCTTAACCAGAGAATGTTGTGTCTCCCACTCACGTGCCAATATCCATCTGAACCAGGTAAGACACCTTTTTTATCTGTTTGCATAGGTACCACCTATCAGGAAGGATGGGCACGTACACGAACATGTACGACTCCTCAGTCTACCCGCATAGCCTTTTTGTTTAGTCTACCTAGCCGTCTAATCAACTGCCTGCACGCCACTTCTCCCATTTACTTCTCCATCGGGAACCAATTTTCCTCAGCTTCTTCACCTCCCCTTCGTCTTCATTTGCATCCAAACCCCACTGCATTCACATTGTTTTAACCTCTTTAAATAATCATCTACTACTTCAGTTAGACTTGCCATCTAATCCTAATTCTCCAAACCATAGCCCTCCGTTCCAGCGGTTCCAAATGGCGAAAGAGATTGAGATGCAAGTTTTTAGCGTCCAACATGTCCTCGTCGAAGGCTCGTTGAGCATAATTGCCACCATAACCGTCCACCCAAGGGTCATTCGGCAGCGGATCAACAATGTATCCAACTTCGTCTAAAAGCTAGAGACGAGGGTCATCGGTCTTGACGCAGAGTACACAGAGCGTGCCACTAGGAAGATCCAACGCACCACCGTCCTTCAGCTGTGCCTCGAAGATGATGTTTTGGTGTGCCACATCCTACATGCTGGAGCCGTACAACCTTGATTTGAAAAGCATCGCTGACCTACAAACCAGAATCAAAATTCCTGTAGAAGATTGTGATAAACAGACACCATCCCTATTTGTACAAATCTTCAGAAGGGTGACGAGACGGTGGCATTAAGGTTCTCTGGACGGGAGAATTATCCCTTGACGTACGAGCGGATAAAATATGCTGCCCTTGATGCCCGCGTGAGTTTCGAGATAGCTACAAGGTCCAAAGAGCTTGTTGTGAAGCCGTCTCCCATAGAAAATGAGAAGAAGAAGAAGAAGAAGAAGAAGAAGAAGAAGAAGAAGAAGAAGAAGAAGAAGAAGAAGAAGAAGAAGAAGAAGAAGAAGAAGAAGAAGAAGAAGAAGAAGAAGAAGAAGAAGAAGAAGAAGAAGAAGAAGAAGAAAAGGTTGCACTAGCAGGAGGGCATTATGGATGGATGAACTATTTCCTCTCTTTTAAAAAAAATTATTCCCTCTTGGTGTATATTGATATAGGTGGACTATTTCGACGGTGTACATGTCTTTGGAACAAAGTAGTAGCATGGGTCCGCTTGACTATGAGGAACTACTTATCCGCATATATAGCTTTCTCTACTACTCCTTCCAGTGATCAGTATGCTATGCATGGGTCCGTAGACATGACAGCTTGTCCATGGAAGTTCAACTACGGCGACCATCATGTTTCATCCACTGCCACTCGCGATTCCCACGACGACGCTCCAACCCACGGCACCACGTCCCCCGACGTGCGCCTCACCCCTCTCGGCCGCACCGCCCCTCTGCCTTTGTGTGCATGACATATGGGCCACCTGAAATGCGGCAAGCATCAAGTTTCTACCACAGCCACACGCGATTCCCACGACGCCTCTCTAACCCATGACACCACACGTCCCCCGACCTGCGGCTCACCCCTCTCGGCCCCACTGCCCCTCTGCCTTTGGGAGCATTACATGTGGACCATTCACCTATTAGGTCCACATGTTATTGACTCAAAGGCAGGTGTAGTAAGGCGCTGATGAGGGAAATGTAACTCCTGTGCCAAGCCTTGTGGTGCTACCGCTGCACGAACTCGTGCCAAACTCGAGATTTGTTAATTTACTATACATGCATGCAACAATTTAATGGACATTGTAATCTCAACATGTGATGGGGAGCTCTAAATTTTAATTTGAAACTTATAAAACGAAAAGATTCAAAACAAATAAACTGGGAGAGAGGGAGTATATCGTAGGATGTGTCCCATACAAAATAAGTCCCCTGGTTTGTCACCGCGAAGATGCGGTTAGAAAGGAGCACAGCGGCTTTGTACTCGTACGGCAACAAATCGGCCGCAGACAGCATGGTCCGCATTTGACCGCCATGTGCAAGGTTCGTGCTATCTTATTCAATCTCACCGTAGTTCCATCATACCAATTCATGTGGTGGCTCGTTCCATGGCTGATCCCAATGTTGGACAAAGGTTCTACGGGAATGGTGTCACCGTTGTAAATGTTGTGCAAATTGATGTTAGTACCCTCCCATACATATGAAAGCCAATCTCCACTCGCACCGAGCCTAACCTGTGAAATAGTGGGCAGGGGGAGAATTAGGAAATGGACACGGAAGTAGTCTTTAGAATGCATTTACTATGTGATCAAACTCATCTTACCAGCTCATCGGAGGAAATCCGAGTGCCCCTCAATGTCGGCATCTCAAGGGGCGTCAACTTGCAACTACGGCCACGCCGCGCTGGAGAGACCCCCAAGGAAACATCCTCGTGCGTTCCACGGAACATCAAGATGCATTTGTATGAGTAGTTTATCTTGTGAGAGAAAAGGATGAACGAGGGAAGGCCTCTAGAGATAGAGATAGACACTACTACTACCAATGTGATGGCCCGTGCGTTGCAATGGATCCAAAGTAGTAGAATAATACTTGTTCGTGTGCTTGAAATATAAACACTCTAGTTTTGAAATAGATGTGTCGGCAGACATGACAGCTTGTCCATGGAAGTTGAACCACGGCGACCATCATGTTTCTTGTTTCTACCACTTCCACAGCCACACGTGATTCTCACGACGCCTCTCCAACCCACGGCACGACATCCCCCGACATGGACATGGATCCTCTGACATGGCTATCACTGCCTTGCCCTGCCTTTCCTTCACTGACAGGTGGGACCCACGCTTGGGGGTCCCACATGTTAGTGACAGAATGGTAGGATTGTTCGCGTCAAGGGATCCTCATCCCCCCGACGTGTGCCTCATCCCACTCAGCCCCACCGCTCCTCTGCCTTTGTGTGCATGACATGCGAGCCAGCTGAAGTGCAGCGACCATCAACTTTCTACCACAGACACACCCGATTGGACGCGGTTTGCCTGCTCCACTACTGTGCTCCGATCCGTACTCCCACACCATCAAATTTTCTTCCAGCGGCTGTGACACATTTCGTCCCGGGCATCAATCCTCAGCTGGAGTACTTCTGTACTTTAGGTAGTACCCGCCGGTGTGGCCATCTACGCCTCGTAACACCCTGACGCCCAGCTGTGGCACCCTCGCCATGGCCACGCCACCACCGGCCGGTTCATCTCGAACGAGTGAGTCGTGAACCACGCCACCACCATGAGAATGACATGTGGGCCAGCCGCATTGAAGGTCCGCATGTCATTGACTCATAGGCCAGGCACTAAGCCACTGAAGTTCGGTCCCATGGGGCCCGAGAGGGAAATGTAACTCCTGCGACAGGCCTTGTGGTGCTCCTGCAGTACGAGCTTGTGCCAAAACCGGAATTTGTTTCTTACTACTACCAACTAGTACTAGTAAGGTACACGTGCATTGCTCGCATGAGATTCTAGTGGTTTGTGCATTATGCATCTACATGTGGAGTTTTCTAGATTCAACATGTGGAAAAATCTGGTGGAATGTAGATCATATCCAACGGCAAGTAGTGCTCGGATTTGCCATCTTTGTACAGTCGGATTGGCTTCATCCAACGACCAACTTTCAAAGTTATTCACACACTATATAGGGGTATAGATATAGATATAGATGTTTGGTTTGCAGCCTAAGGTTGCCACGCCTAAGCTTAGGCGTGCCACAATATCTTAGTCATGTGTTTGGTTCATTGCTACACTTGTGGCTTGCCACACTTTTCTAGCTACATGGTCCACATGTCATAGACTCAACTTCTTGCCAAATCTTGCCACGCTTGTGGTGCCCAATTTCTTAGCGACATTTTTTGTGGCAGACACAGGGGTTGTTTGGTTTTAGGCCTACCAATGCCACACTTTATCATACAATGTTGCCGAACTTGCCTAAGGTTAGGGGCTGTTTGGTTCATAGGGTTGTTTGAATTATGACTATCTTTGCCATATATTGCCACATGATTTTTGCCACACTTGCCACACTTGCCTTAGTTGAGTTGCATTGTTAGCCACACTTTGGCTTGCATAAGGGAATCTTGCCACACTTTAAGATTGCCAAAGATTGCCACACGTAAGGTTAGGCAAGTTTGACTAACTTAGGTGAGTGTTTGGTTCAAGACACACCTTAGGCAAGCCACACTAAGGCCCCACGTGACATACACACAAAAAATGTGGCAAGATTCCCTTAGGCTTGCCAACTTGTGGCTCTCATTTTGAAGAACTAAAAACTTTTCCTAAGCTTAGTTGTGGCAAAGTTTAGTCATGAATTAAGTTCAACCATCGAGTCTTCTAGATTATACATGTGGCAGAATCTGGTGGATGATATCCAACGGCCAGTAGTGCTCGGATTTACCATCTTTGTACCGTCAGATTGGCTTCATCCAACGACCAACTTTCAAAGTTTTTCACACACTATATAGGGGGTATAGATATAGATGTGCCGGTCCATTGCAATGGATCCAAAGTATATCTATTTAGTGGAGTGCACTCTAAACACATTATCTATTTATTTTTCTCTAACCTTTCGTAGCCATGCAACCAAGCCACATAAGCTTCATGGGTGCCCCCCCTAGATCATATTATTCATACTATGTTGACTGAAAAAAGATAAATCACCCAAAACAAGATCTTCCCATTTTTTTTGTTCCTACGATGTTGTGCCATGCACGTACCTACTAGTTGTATAGTGGCAGTACTAGTAATATATTAGGAGTACAAACTTGGTACTAGTAGGAGTAGTACTAGTACGGAATGCTCATACTCTATCAACGAGCCCCATCTGACACCAAATTTCTTGGCTTTCGTGCTACAGCTAGATCTTCCCATCATTTCTGTTTTCCAACCCAGCGGCGGGCGGGGTGCGGTTTGCCAGTAGTCAGTTTGCTCAACGGTGGTCCCACCTGAAAGTGAAAATGTTGGGTAACAGGCCTTCCCTAAGCTATGTGTCGTGCCGGACGGTCCGTGGAGTACTCCCGATTCCCGGGTGTCGGTGTCAAAACCCGCGGATCTCGGGTAGGGGGTCCCGATCTGTGCGTCTAAGGCTAATGGTAACAGGAGGCAAGGGACACAATGTTTTACCCAGGTTCGAGCCCTCTCGATGGAGGTAAAACCCTACTTCCTGCTTGATTTATCTTGATGATATGAGTATTACAAGAGTTGATCTACCACGAGATCATAGAAGCTAAACCCTAGAAGCTAGCCTATGATGATTATGATTGTTATGATCGTCCCTATACGGACCAAACCCTCCGGTTTATATAGACACCGGAGGGGGCTAGGGTTTACACAGAGTCGGTTACAAAGAAAGAAATCTAATATCCGGATCGTCAAGCTTGTCTTCCACGCAAAGGAGAGTCCCATCCAGACACAGGACGACGTCTTGAGTCTTGTATCTTCACGGTCCAACAGTCTGGCCAAAGTATATAGTCCGGCTGTCCAGATACCACCTACTCCAGGACTCCCTCGGTAGCCCCTGAACCAGGTTCAATGACGATGAGTCCGGCGCGCAGTTTGTCTTTGGCATTCCAAGGCGGGTTCCATCTCCGAGTACTCCAAAGCAGATTGAGGATTCTGCCTGGCTTTGTGAGATAATTTCCGCACACCACCGTAGAGAGCATAGTACTTCATAAATCTGATCTGCTGACAATTTTTGTACAGTGTGCTCCTGCATCATGGCCTGGCCCAACATGAACCGGTTTTTCTTGGCCTCCCTCGATGCGTGTTGCGAGGCGGTTTTATAGGCACGCCTTGCCAAAGCAGAGATCGTGTTCCTCTTATTGCGGGATCCTCCATTAATACGGGCGCGTGCAACGCCATGATGCCTATAGGTATGACTCCGTGTTTTTAGTTAAGTCCCAAGTGGTTATGCTGAGGACGTTTGATATTCATCCCCTTTATAAAGGGGCCAAGGCCTATCCCTCTTTTCTACCACTCTTGCACCTTTTCACATCTCGAGTTCTAACACCCGAAGCCCAAGCTCAAGCACTTCGGATCTTCAATCATGTCCGGATCCAACCTTCAAAGCCGGTGGATGGCCTCCTCGGTCATAGAGGAGGACATCACGAAGCTTAGGAAGGTCAGATATCTGACCACTGACATCAAGCACAGGCTTCTTCCTCCAGGGTAGGTCATCCCTACTCCCGAGGCCAACGAGAGCGTCGTATTTGTTTCTCACTTCCTCCGCGGCTTAGGCTCCACCCTCGATCCCTTTATGAGAGGGCTCATGTTCTATTATGGGCTAGATTTTCATGATCTAGCTCCGGAAGCCATCCTCCACATCTCGTCGTTCATCATTGTGTGCGAGGCTTTTCTCCACGTCACCCCGCACTTCGGCTTATGGCTCAAGACCTTCAATGTGAAGCCGAAGATGATTGAGGGGCGACACGCGGAGTGCGGAGGTGTTGTAATAAGCAGGAACGCCGAAGCCCCATGGCCAGAGGGCTCCTTACCAGAGGTGTCCGATCTATGGCAGTGGAGGTGATTTTACGTCACGGCTCCCAGAGGCACAAAGTGGGTGGCTGCCCCCGACTTCCGTTTGGGCCCTCCTCCTCAACTGGCGTCATGGACCAATGTAGGACGGGATTGGGGGCCCGCTAATGATGTACCAACACTGCAGAGCCGTATCCGGGAGCTTCTTGAGAGGGACATTAGCATTGTCAGCATAATTCAGGTAATGCTAGTCCGACGGATGTTGCCGTGCAAATGCCGGCCTCTCCGGATGTGGGAGTTCAATCCAAAAGGTCCACGGACTATTCTGCACTTCTTCGGCCTGACGTTCGAAGGGATGTGTAAGTTATTCTTCGGACCACAAGTAAAGTGTCCGGACACCATCGAGGATGCGGGCCTGAGCTGCAATCGCCCAGATACCCAAGTAAGTAACCCAGAAACCGAACACTTCGTTTATATTTATCATAACATTATTTTGAAAATCCTCCGTGGCCAGGAATGGCTCAGCAAGGCGGAGAGAATCAGGTGTCCGGTGCCACTTCCCGAAGGCTCTCCTAGTCCCTCCATAGCCAAGATACTTGGTCATGTGCTAAGTAAAGTGCCCTCGGGGAAAGGCGAAGGGAATAACAGAGAAGCAGAACTTCACACATTGCACATCCAAACCGGGGGAATTGCTACCTCCCCAAAGGAGGATAGTCGGGGGGGAATCTAAGGCCTCCTCCCCTCGCGGGAAGAAGAGGGCCGCCTCCGAAGACTTGGAGACGGAGGTGCCTAGACAAGGGAAGAAAACTTGACCAGGGGCCCTGCCCTGAAGGGCGTCTTCACCGCGCCATGCCCGCAAACAGGCCAGCCCTTAGCCGAGCTGTAAGTTAATCGTAAATAAAAAGCTAGTGCTTCCTCCTCCAAGAACAGTAACCAGGATCCGTTCTTTCCAGTCCGGCTAGCAGCTCTTCTCGATAGAGTTCGTCTTCGGGGGATCTCCTTTCGGAGATGATGGAGAGTGAAACCCCGCCAACCTCTCCGTCTCATGGGGCGGGCGACCCCGAGGTGTCGTCACGGAGGAGTCCATATTTGCCGAGGCCAGAAGCTAGTATTTCGGCTGCCCTGAGCCCGGAGCGTTTGGCTCCCACGGGGGGCAATAAGGAAGGTCCGGCATAGTTCGGCGACCAGCCGGATACGCTGTCGGGCCTTCTGGAGCGAGTTCCTCTCTTGGAGGATCACCGTTCACTAATGAGCACGGTGCTTGAGAAGATTTCATCCGCCACAAGCGGGTTGAATGAAGCTTTTACGAGCCTGCTCAGAGGCTTTGAGGTATGTAATGAAATACGTAATTCTTGATTATGGCACACGCGCTAGGTGTGCTCCATATGGATAGTAGCCCCTGAGACTCTGGTTGCCAGCCCAAGGCGGCAAATGGAGGATCACCTCATTGAGTAATGATCATACTGTGTTTATGCACATGTGGCTAAGGGTCTGACAGCCGACCGGTCCATTGAAGTCGCCAAACTGAGGCGACAGATTGGATTTATTGATGTCGATATCACACTTGTGAATGAGCGGCTTAACGAGTCACAAGGTATGTGCTATGCTTTCCTTATTTGTTATAGGAAAAACTAAGAGGAGCATAATGTTAATGTTATATGCTTGGACTGTAGACGGAGCTGCTGCCGTGGAAGCCCTGAGGGCGAAGCTTGCCCTGGCCAAGGAACAAGCCCGGGCTAGCAATGCGGCTTCCCTAAAGGCAGCCGAAGAGTTGAGAGCCGAACAGGCTGCTCGTCGCGAAGCGAAGACAGAATAGCCGAGATGGCTGTGGAGCTGAAAAATGCTGCCGACCGATATGAGCTCCTTGAAAAAGAGAAGAAGGCTAATTCGGCTGACCTGAAGAGGGCCCTTGATGCGGCCAAGGAGACGCGTTCCGAAATTAGGGATGAGTGGGAGGAGCTTCGGCAGGCCGGAGAAATCGCGGCTGGAAACCCCTATTTATTGCGGATGAAGTTCTTAGATCTGAAGTACGCTCCTCTGGATCGACGCTGGAGCCCTGCAAACGCGTATGTGGATCTGGCGAAGAGTACGCTGATGCAGCCAAGTTTTTTGAGGATCAAATAAATGAAGTGCAAAAGCTATTCTGGTCGCAATTCAGTGCTCCAACGTGCCCGTTGCCATTGAGCGAGAGGATGGCTGCTGTGGCCGAGCTCCATAGGTTGTCCGGTCTTGCAATGAGGTCTGTAATAGACCATCTATGGCTGAAGGGGCTGAAGCCGGACAATTATTTTGGTTTAGTGCAACAATTCCTTGGTGCTGTGTCGCGAATCGATGCCATGAAAAGGTCGGCGTGCATAGAGGGTGCATGGATGGCGCTTACCCGCGTTAAAGCATATTGGACAGATATGGAGGCCACCATCATTGCGGCCCAGAATCCGGCAGGAAGCCAGGATCCGGCGGAGCACATCTTGGAGCGGGTAACAGAAGGTGCTCGTTTAATAGAGGCTCGGTGCTCGAAGAATGTCATGTTCGAGTGACAAATCGTTTTATTGTAAAAACAATTTTATTGTAATTATGAGGCTATGTTTATACTTTTTGCCCGAAAGTGCTATTATGCCTCCTATGCGGCCGTTCTATGTATATATGTAATCTGAAAGTTAGCAGTCGTTGGCTTCAGCCCCCACGCATACAATGCAGGGGCGTTCGCAAAAATGTGCGTAATCACACTTGATCCAACGTCTTGGTCCATTAAGGAGGTGATTGCACGTCGAACTAGGCAACCGGACTATATAGCTTTAGCACTTTCACTTAGCCATAGGAGTTTGACGGTGGGCTACAATGTAGCCCCTTGTACCTTTGCATGCATCCGAATATGGCGCGTGTGTACATGACCGGGAAACGGTCCTTCGTTAATGCGGAGGAATCCAAAAGATTCCGATAAGTCTTCGAGTGGTTGAACAGTCTCTCGCTATATCATGACAGTCAGTTTTTGGCTTTCTCTACTGAGGTGCTCATCCGGAATAACCAGGCACAATCGCAGTAGTTCTCCCTTGGCCGCCTTAGCCGATAAGAACGGAACATAAGGCGGCAAACCTAGGAGCCGGGCAAACCCAACATTTGACCAAAGACATGATTTGGAGCTGATGCATATAAGGCCAAACTCGCGACGCCGAACACTCCCGAAGGTATTCAGACTTTATAACATATACTGGGCTGAGTAATGCCCTTTATTATGAACCATGTATTTCCAGGTACATGCATTAGTCTGTCGTGGCGAAATGCCAATAATGGCAGTATCCTCTATGGGTGTAGTACCCATGGGATGTGTAAACAACAAAAGACAATAAAGAAGGTTTACACAGGGGCTTAATCTAAAGAGAAACCTTTGAGCGGGGCCCTGCTGCACGTCTGCGCCTTTGTCTCTGTTATGTCGTGTCCTCGGAGGGTATCGCACTAATGGTGTCTGTAGAAAGGAAAACTAATGTAGATGAGTATGACATAAGCGTGCGAAGAGTTGGCTATCATCAATGGGTAGTAAAGGTGTAAAACATTGGCCTGTTAATAAGGTTAAGCCAAGAGTTGGGCTTTATTAAATATCTATAGCCCCTGGTGTCCTCTATGGGATTGCATGTATGGAGCCCAGCTCAGGTTTATCTGGGCTGTTGGACTAGTCTAACCGTGTCCATGGTCTTAACGACCAGTCATGTGTTCTGATATTAGAGGCTGCTTAGAGCCCGACTGCTATATCCGTCGCATATTGCTACATCTTGAGCTTGCGTTGGTTTTCCTCGAAGAGGAGAGGGTGATGCAGCAAATTGTAGCGTAAGTATTTCCCTCAGTTTTGAGAACCAAGGTATCAATCCAGTAGGAGGCTCCTCAAAAGTCCCACGCATCTACACAAACAAACTGAGAACTCGCAACCAACACAATAAAGGGGTTGTCAATCCCTTCACGGCCACTTGCGAAAGTGAGATCTAATAAAGATAGTATGATAAGATAAATATATTTTTGGTATTTTATAAGACAGATGCAAAAAGTAAAGATGCAAATAAAGGTAGATTGAAAGCAAATATGATAAGACATAGACCCAGGGGCCATAGGTTTCACTAGAGGCTTCTCTCAAGATAGCATAAGTATTACGGAGGGTGAACAAATTACTGTCAAGCAATTGATAGAAAAGCGCATAGTTATGAGATTATCTAGGAATGATCATGTATATAGGCATCACGTCCATAACAATTAGACCGACCCATGCCTGCATCTACTACTATTACTCCACACATCGACCGGCTCCTTCCTGCATCTAGAGTATTAAGTTCATAAGAACAGAGTAACGCATTAAGCAAGATGACATGATGTAGAGGTATAAACACATGCAATATGATATAAACCCCATCTTGTTATCCTCGATGGCAACAATACAATACGTGTCTTGCAACCCTTTCTGTCACTGGTTAAGAACACCGTAAGATTGAACCCAAAGCTAAGCACTTCTCCCATGGCAAGAAAGAACAATCTAGTAGGCCAAACCAAACTGATAGTTCGAAGAGAATTGCAAAGATAACTCAATCATACATAAAAGAATTCAGAGAAGATTCAAATATTATTCATAGATAAACTTGATCATAAACCCACAATTCATCGGATCTCGACAAACACATCGCAAAAAGAGTTTACATCGAATAGATCCCCACAAGAGAGGGGGAGAACATTGTGTTGAGATCTAAAAAGAGAGAAGAAGCCATCTAGCTAATAACTATGGACCCGTAGGTCTGTGGTAAACTACTCACAACTCATCAGAGGGGCAAGGATGTTGATGTAGAGGCCCTCCATGGTTGATTCCCCCTCCAGCAAAGTGCCGGTGAAGGCTCCAAGATGGGATCTCACGGATACAGAAGGTTATGGCAGTGGAAATTGTGTTTCGTGGTGCTCCTGAATGTTTTCGGGGTACGTAGGTATATATAGGAGGAAGAAGTACGTCGGTGGCCGCCCGAGGGGCCCACAAGACAGGGGGCGCCCCCTACAGGGGGGCGGCCCCTATCTCGTGGGGTCCTCGGAAGAATCTTGACTTGCACTCCAAGCTCTCCGGATCATGTTCGTTCCAAGAAATCACGCTCCCGAAGGTTTCATTCCGTTTGGACTCCGTTTGATATTCCTTTTCTTAGAAATACTGAAATAGGCAAAACAACAACAATATGGGCTGGGCCTCCGGTTAGTAGGTTAGTCCCAAAAATGATATAAATGTGTAAAATAAAGCCCATAAACATCCAGAAGAGGTAAATAATAGCATGGAACAATGAAAAATTATAGATACGTTGGAGACGTATCAAGCATCCCCAAGCTTAATTCCTGCTCGTCCTCGAGTAGGTAAATGATAAAAAGAGATTTTTTTTATGTGGAATGCTACCTAGCATAATTCATAATGTAATTTTCTTTATTGTGGCATGAATGTTCAGATCCAAATGAATACAAAATAAAAGTTCATATTGACATAAGAAATAGTAATACTTCAAGCATACTAATCAAAGTAATCATGTCTTCTCAAAATAACATGGCTAAAGAAAGTTATCCCTACAAAATCATATAGTCTGGCTATGCTCTATCTTCATCACACAAAGTATTTAATCATGCACAACCCCAATGACAAGCCAAGCAATTGTTTCATACTTTAATAATCTCAAACTTTTTCAACTTTCACGCAATACATGAGCGTGAGCCATGGACATAGCACTATATGTGGAATAGAATGGTGGTTGTGGAGAAGACAAAAAGGAGAAGATAGTCTCACATCAACTAGGCATATCAACGGGCTATGGAGATGCCCATTAATAGATATCAATGTGAGTGAGTAGGGATTGTCATGCAACGGATGCACTAGAGCTATAAATATATGAAAGCTCAACAAAGGAAACTAAGTGGGGTGCATCCAACTTGCTTGCTCACGAAGACCTAGGGCACTTTGAGGAAGCCCATCATTGGAATATACAAGCCAAGTTCTATAATGAAAAATTCCCACTAGTATATGAAAGTGACAACATATGAGACTCTCTAACATGAAGATCATGGTGCTATTTTGAAGAACAAGTGTGGAAAAAGAGATAGTAGCATTGTCCCTTCTCTCTTTTTCTCTCATTTTATTATTATTATTTCTTTTTTTTTCTTTGGCCTATCTTTTTTTCTTTTTGGCCTTTCTCTTTTTTTTCTTTTTGTAAAGTCCGAAGTCTCATCCCGACTTGTGGGGGAATCATAGTCTTCATCATCCTTTCCTCACTAGGATAATGCTCTAATAATGAAGATCATCACATTTTTATGGATTTACAACTCGAAGCTAAAACAAGATATGACTCTATATGAATGCATCCGGCGGTGTACCGGGATATGCAATGAATCAAGAGCGACATGTATGAAAACAATGAAAGTGGCCTTGCCACATATACAATGTCAACTACATGATCATGCAAAAAGCAATATGACAAAAGTAATGCGTGTCATATGGACGGAACGGTGGAAAGTTGCATGGCAATCTATCTCGGAATGGCTATGGAAATGCCATAATAGGTAGGTATGGTGGCTATTTTGAGCAAGGTAAATGGTGGGTGTATGGTACCGGCGAAAATTGCACGATACAAGAGAGGCTAGCAATGGTGGAAGGGTGAAAGAGTGCGTATAATCCATGGACTCAACATTAACCAAAAGAACTCATATACTTGTTGCAAAAATTTAGAAGTCATCAAAAACCAAAGCACTACGAGCATGCTCCTAGGGGGATAGATTGGTAGGAAAAGACCATCGCTCGTCCCCGACCGCCACTCATAAGGAAGACAATCAATAAATGAAATTGTGCTCCAACTTCATCACAAAGCGGTTCACCATACATCCATGCTACGGGAATCACAAACTTCAACACAAGCATTCTTTAAATTCATAATCACCCAACTAGCATGACTTTAATATCACTACCTCCATATCTCAAAACAATTATCAAGCATCAAATTCATCATAGCATCCAATTCACTTTCTATGATAGTTTTTATTATACCCAACTTGGATGCTCATCATTCTAGGACCAACTTTATGATCATAGCAAATACCATGCTGTTCTAAAATACTCTCAAAATAATATAAGTGAAGCATGAGAGACTAGCAATTTCTTAAAAATTAAGACACCACCGTGCTCTAAAAGATATAAGTGAAGCACTAGAGCCAAAACTATCAAACTCAAAAGATATAAGTGAAGCACAAAGAGTATTCTAGAAAATTCTAATCAAATAGGCTTCTCCCAAAAGGTGTGTACAGCAAGGATGATTGTGGTAAACTAAAAAGCAAAGACTAATATAATACACGATGCTCCAAGTAAAACACATATCCTGTAGTGAATAAAAATATAGCTCAAAGTAAAGTTACCAATGAACGAAGACGAAAGAGGGGATGCCTTCCCGGGGCATCCCCAAGCTTAGGCTTTTGGCTATACTTGAATATCTTGGGGTGCCATGGGCATCCCCAAGCTTAGGCTCTTGCCACTCCTTATTCCATAGTCCATAAAAGCTTTACCCAAAACTTGAAAACTTCACATCACAAAACTCAACAGGAAATCTTATAAGCTCCGTTAGTGAAAGAAAACAAAACCACCACATAAGGTACTGCAATGAACTCACTCTTTATTTATTTTGGTGTTAAACCTACTGTATTCCAACTTCTTTATGGTTCATAGATTGAATTACTAGCCATAGATGCATTGAAATAAGCAAACAACACACGAAAAACAGAATCTGTCAAAAACAGAACAGTCTGTAGCAATCTGTAACTAACGCAAACTTATGGAACTCTAAAAATCCTACCAAAATAGGAAGTCCTTGAAAATATGTTTATTGAATAGGAGAAAAAAGAATCAACGCAAAATCACGTTCCCGTGATTTAACAAAATTATATTCGTGCGCCCAAAGTTTCTGATTTTCAGCAGAATCAAATTAACTATCATCGTAGGTTATCCTATAGGTTCTACTTGGCACAAACACTAACTAAAAGATAAAAACACATATAACCAGAAGGTAGATGCAAGATTTATTACTAAACATGAGCAAAAACAAAAATCATAAAGAAAATTGGGTTGCCTCCCAACTAGCGCTATTGTTTAACGCCCCTAGCTAGGCATAAAAACAAAGATAGATCTAACGAGTGCCATCTTTGGAACTAAATTCATAAGTAGCACGCATGATAGATTCATAAGGTAATTTGACTTACTTTCTTGGAAAGTGCTCCATGCCTTTCTTTAATGGAAAGTGGAATCTAATATTCCATTCCTTCATATCAATAATCGCACCAATCGTTCTAAGGAAAGGTCTACCAAGAATAATAGGGCAAGAAAGATTGCACTCTATATCAAGAACGATAAAATCTACGGGCACCAAATTTCTATTTGCAACAATAAGAACATCATTGATCCTTCCCATAGGCTTTTTAATTATGGAATCCGCAAGGTGCAAATTTAAAGAGAAATCATCAAGATCATGGAAACCTAGAATATCACATAAAGTTTTCGGAATCGTGGAAACACTAGCACCCAAATCACACAAAGCAAAACACTCATAATCTTTAATTCTAATATTTATAGTAGGTTCCCACTCATCATTAAGTTTTCTATGTATAGAAACTTCCAAATTAAGTTTTTCATCATAAGATTGCATCAAGGCATCAACAATATGTTTGGTAAAAGCTTTGTTTTGACTATAAGCATGAGGAGAATTAACAACGGATTGCAACAAGGAAATACAACCTTTTAAAGAGCAATTATCATAATCAAATTCCTTGAAATCCGAGATAGTAGGTTCAATATTATAAGAAGTTGAGGGTTCTCCAATCTCACTTTTACCAAATTTAGCATCAAGATCTAAAGACTCCGAATTTTTGGAATGCCTTCTAGGCAAAGTTGATTCATCATCACTCCCATAATCATCAAAATTCATATTGCAAAACATAGATCTAATCAGAGACGCATCAATAACTTTAAGATCCTCATCATTATTTTCATGTAATTTTTCTGGTTTAGCGGCCATCTTATTGACTAAGGTGACCTGCTTGTCAGAAATTTTGGCTATAGCATTTTCAAGCCGGGTAATTTGAATGTTAACACCATAGAATTCTTTATTCATATCATCAAGCTCTTTGTTCATAAACCCCAAAAAACTTTTTTGTTCCTTAAGCTCTTTTCTAAAGAAATTATTATGTTCAAATTGCAAATTCATAAAGCTTCTAATATTTGATTCAATCTCATCCATCCTTCTGAGAAGGTGGTCAGGACCCTTGGGTGCAGCCATAAGGTCAACAAGCAAACAAGCACACTAAAGAATGCAAGCGAGAAAGAGAGGAGGAGATTGGGAAAGAGAGGGCGAATAAAACGGCAAGGGTGAAGTGGGGGAGAGGAAAATGAGAGGCAAATGGCAAATAATGTAAATGCGAGGGAGAGGGGTTTGTGATGGGTACTTGGTATGTCGGTGTCAAAACCGGCGGATCTCGGGTAGGGGGTCCCGAACTGTGCGTCTAGGCGGATGGTAACAGGAGACAAGGGACACGATGTTTTACCCAGGTTCGGGCCCTCTTGATGGAGGTAAAACCCTACGTCCTGCTTGATTAATATTGATGATATGGGTAGTACAAGAGTGGATCTACCACGAGATCAAGGAGGCTAAACCCTAAAGATAGCCTATGGTATGATTGCTGTAATGTATGTTGTGTCCTACGGACTAAAGCCCTCCGGTTTATATAGGCACCGGAGAAGGCTAGGGTTACACAGAGTTGGTTACAATGGTAGGAGATCTACGTATCCGTATTGCCAAGCTTGCCTTCCACGCCAAGGAAAGTCCCATCCGGACACGGGACGGAGTCTTCAATCTTGTATCTTCGTAGTCTTGGAGTCCGGCGGACGATGATAGTCCGGCTGTCCGGACACCCCCTAGTCCAGGACTCCCTCAGTAGCCCCTGAACCAGGCTTCAATGACGATAAGTCCGGCGCACATAATGTTCGGCATTGCAAGGCGGGTTCCTTCCTTGAATAATCCAGAGAAGATCATGAACACCAGGATAGTGTCCGGCTCTGCAAAATAAATTCCACATTCCACCATAGAGAGAATAAAATGTACACAAGTCCAATCTGCTGACGTATTATGCGGCATGACATCACACCGCTACCAGGCTCTTTACTTGAATCGTTTTTTATTATACCACCTCAGCACGTTTAGCGAAGCGGTTTCCTTGGCACGTCTTGTCGAAGCAGAGATCGTGTTCCCCTTATTCCGGGATTCTCATCAATACGGACGTGGGTAACCCAACCGCGCCATTGATGGTGGCACTTGGGAGATAAGCGAGTTTTACCAGGCTGGTGGGGGGCGCATAGTCTTCACCCGCCTATATAAGGGATAAGGATTCACCTTTTCACACACGCCTTCTTCCTCCTTTGCTTATCCACCTCCACGCACTCAAGCTCCAACGCCCAAGCTCGCGCATCTCGTCTTAACCTTCCCCGACCATGTCCGGAGGGGGAGGCAAGTGGTTGGCTTCCACCGTCAAGGAGGAGCACATCACCAAGCTGCGCAACGCCGGACACCTTTCCGGCGATATTGCGCACCGGCTGCCCGACGAGGGGCAGCTCGTCCCTACCCCTGGGCCCCATGAGAGGGTCGTCTTCCTTCCCCACTTTCTCCGCGGACTGGGCTTTCCACTGCACCCTTTCGTCCGGGGGCTCATGTTCTACTACGGCCTGGATTTCCACGATCTGGCGCCGAACTTCATCCTCAACATCTCGGCGTTCATCGTCGTGTGTGAGGCCCTCCTCTGCATCCGGCCCCACTTCGGCTTGTGGCTCAAGACCTTCAACGTCAAGCCGAAGGTAGTGAAGGGCACGCAGGCGGAGTGCGGAGGCGCCATGTTGGGCAAGATGCCCAACATCCTCTGGTTCGAAGGGGCCTTTGTGGACTCCGTCAAGGGGTGGCAATCGGGGTGGTTCTATATCACCAAGCCGCGTGACCCTACATGGGCGGCGGCCCCCGAGTTTAGATCTGGTATCCCCACGCAGCTCACCTCCTGGAAAGAGAAGGGCTTGCTGTGGGGTAATCCGAAGGAGCTGACGGGACTCCGGGCCTGTATCCAGAAGCTGGTGAACAAGAAGCTCAGGCTCGTTGACGTGGTCCAAATCATGCTCGTCCGCCGGATCCTCCCATGCCAAGAACGGGCATTTAATCTGTGGGAGTTCGATCCGGAATAGCACCAGGCGCTAAGCGGGCTCTTCGACACGACGTACAAAGGCGCCTGGAGGGTACTGTTTAAGGGCGCCGAAGCCCCCGCATCCGCGATGGAAGATCGCGGATTTCACTCGCAGCATCCGGCTGACGAGGTAAGTGATTCTACCCCTTTACGGGACACTCGTTGTGAATAGATTGGTTCTAAGAGGGTTTCAATCTCCCTTTTCTTTTGACAGGAATGGATGGAGAAGGCCGAGCAGCTCATCTGCCCGGCTCCTATGCCAGAAGACCAAGTGGATGCTCATCTAGCGGGGCTGCTGGTTCTGGCACCGTGTGGTGCCGGAGAAGAAGGCCAAGAAGGTGGCCACGGGGACTCGAAAGAGTTCCCGTAATCAGGCGCCCGACAACGAGGCGGACTCCTCCCCCGAAGATGAGGAGGAGGACAAAGACTCTTTCCCGGAGGAGGGAGAGAGGAAGAGGAAGGCTTCCCCAATAGGGGAGGCCGAAGGGTCCAAGAGGGGGAGAACTATTCCCTCGGACAGCTCCGCCAACACCTACGTTGGCGGCGAGGAGTGGCCTTCAAGGGCCAGGCCTCCGGCGAGATCGTATGTATCCGGATCCCAGATATGCAATTTCTTACGTGCCACATAGTGTCCTACTAATGCCGCATACTGTCCGCAGTCCGGCCGATGATGATCTCCCCGCTTCCTTGAGCGGGTCGTTGGCCCCGTCGGATGTGGATTCACTTCCGACGGCCTCTACCCCCCGCGCCGATGAGGACGCCGAGGTGGGATCCCGGAAAGGGACCCATCAGGAGGAGGCTCCGGAGGCGCCGCAAGGCATCCTCCCGGACTTTGCGCCGGACTCTACGACGGAACCTGCAGTGGTTCCAGAGTCCGGCAGGCGGCCCCTTCGAAAGAAGGGCAAGATCGTGACACCGGCGGCCTCCATCCAACCGGAGGCGCCGGACAACTTGCTGGAGGCGCTCAAAGGCGCTTCCATCGAGGAAGAACACCGCACTGTTATGAGTGCGGTGATTCAGAAGGTCCAGCCCGCCAAGAGCGGGCTGACTGAAGCCTGCAGCAGCCTTTTAACAGGCTTTGAGGTAAAAAGTTAAAATTGTGTAATGTAATACCGCATAGACAGTAGCCCCTGATGCTCGGTTCGGTGTTCGGAAAGAAAAGCCGGAATGAGGATCTAAAAAGATATTCGCAGGTTGCTAATAAATTATGTCAATATGGGTTTGCAGGCTGTGCTGCTGACCTCTGCCGCACTGACTGCGGAGGTTGGTACGTTAAAGCAGGATCTCGAGCGGTCCGAGCGAGAGCTCGGCCATGCCAAGAGGCAGCTCGAGGACAAAGAAGGTGAGTAGCACCGCTTTGAATTGTTACCTTACAGAAAAGGATTTTGGTCGCAATAAAATTAACAAGGATAATATGGGTATTGCAGGGGCCACAAACGAGGCGGCAGCCCTGAAGGAGGCTGTGTCCGCGGCCGAACGCAGTGCGGCTGCGGAACGGGCAGAGCGAGATAAGAAGGAGGCACAGGTGGCGGAATTGCGGCAAGAGCTCCAGGCTCTCATGGAGAAGCATGAGAGCTTGGAGCGCGACTCCAAGACTCGAGAGTCCGAGCTTGCCTTGGCTCTCGAAAGTGCCAAGTCCGCCAAGGCCGAGGCCCGTAAGGCCCTTCAGGAGGTTGAAGATGTAAAGAAGATAGCGGCGGGTAAGGCATTTTTCATGCAAAGCAAGCATGTTAATGTAAACTACCTAACACTTACCCGCATTCGGAGCTCTCCAGGGGTGTTTGCAGATCTGTCGCGTAGTGTGTCTGATGCCGCCGCATTCTACCGTGGCGAGGAGGGGAGCTCAACAGAGAAGGTCTTCTGGTCTCAGTACGCTGAGGTCGGCCATCCGGTGCCCCCAAGCGACCAGCTGAAGCAGCTGGTCGAACTCCACAAGGTAGCTGAGGAGGCCATGAAGGGCCTTATAGTCCAGCTGTGGCCTGGACAGGCCATGCCTGGGAGCTACTTCGGCCTCGTGCGGCGGCTGGTGGATGCGTGCCCCTGGGTGGAGGTCATCAAGCGCTCCGCCTGTATTGAAGGTGCTCAGCGGGCCCTTGCCCGCACAAAGGTGCATTGGGCAGGCTGGATGCGGAGAAGCTTCTTACTGATCCGCCGCCACCGGGCAAGGAGTATCGTACACCCGAAATGTATTATAAAACTGTCCTGAAGGGGGCCCGCGATATTGCAGATGAATGCCCTAGAGATGTAATTTTTGAGTAAACTCGCTATGTATTATCCTGTGCGCTGAAACTTTGTTCATGTGTGCTTTAAGCGACGCTTGTTTAATTTAAAATATTACCTTCTGTGCGGCCGTTTATAAAATCTGAGAGATGGCAAGTGGTTGGCTTCAGCCCCCAAGCCGCAAGTGCTGGGGTGTTCGGGATAACTTGAGCACTCTTGTTCCCACTTCTGGGTCCATCTAGGGAGGCGCTCAACACAACGAACAAGGCAACCGGACTTATAATGCTTGAACACTCTCACTTAGCCATAGAATTCTATAATTTTAAATTTCGGCGAAGCCCCTAGTATTCGGAAGACCGAATTTGGGGCGCTATCCACGCCTTCATCGGACATTATCCGGAACTTCGCTCGAAGCGGCATGGGTCTTTAAGGACCCGAAAAAACCTCTCGAACAGCGACCGGTCTCTCGCCTTATCATGCCGGTCAGTTTTAGCTTTCTCCACTGAGGCGCTCGCCCGGCTCAACCGGGGCGCAATCACAGTGGTTCTCCCAGTGCCACCTTAGCCGACGGAACGAAACGTAAGACACCAAAACGTGGGAGCCGGGCAAACCCAACAATTGACCCAAGACATGATTCGGAGCCGATTCATATAATGCTATAAGTTCGGGGTGCCGTACTTGTGAAAGTGTTCGGACTTATCACACCATAATGTGGGGAACATGAGCCCCTGGTGTATTAGGCCGTATCAAAATATACGGGTGCAGGATGTCATGTAATGAACATATACATGTAATAACAAGCAAAAAGGTGCTGCATCATTTATTAAAGGAAATCTGCTATGAGTGCGGACTGATACAAATAGTGCGGTAAGCAAGGGTTTTGGACAAGTTGAACATGTCCCCCTCCAGGGATGGGCTGCGGACTTCGTGTATATAATCAAATTTAATGCTCGTAATTGAGACCACCTGAGTGTTCGTCGCCGCATTTTTTACTCCCCGGCTGTTGCATCATGAGTTCGGCGGGTTCACCGCCGGACAGGGCCTCTGGCTAACGGAGTCCTGTGTACATAAAGAAGGAAAAAAATAAGAAAGAGTGGCACACTTGCGAGCCCCTGGTGTGGTCGAGCCGCACTCTGGGTCCATTGTGGCCGTGCCCCTTCCCCTGCGCCCATGGTATCTCCAAAGCGTAATGATGTACGCGGAGGGTTGTTCTTGCAATCATGCGAGAGCGGGGGTTAGGGCTGCATTGCTACGCGTGCTCGGATCGTGCCAAGTGGTCTTGGTTGGTGTTGCTTCGGGCGCGTTTGGCTGTATCCGGCCGTTTAACGGCCGGACTCGAAAATTGCCTTAAGAGGCTGCTCTGTACTTCTGCCGCGAGAGCCGCTGTATGTTCCTCCGTTTGGAGGGAGCGTTCCGTATTTCCGTTGACCGTGATGACTCCACGAGGGCCTAGCATCTTGAGCTTGAGGTATGCATAATGCGGCACCGCATTGAATTTTGCAAACGCGGTTCGTCCGAGCAGAGCGTGATAGCCGCTGCGGAATGGGACTATGTCGAAGATTAATTCCTCGCTCCGGAAATTATCCGGGGATCCGAAGACCACTTCCAGTGTGACTGAGCCTGTACAATTGGCCTCCACACCTGGTATGACACCTTTAAAGGTTGTCTTTGTAGGTTTAATCCTTGAGGGGTCTATGCCCATCTTGCGCATTGTATCCTGATAAAGCAGGTTCAGGCTACTGCCACCGTCCATCAGGACTTTCGTGAGGTGAAATCCATCGACGATTGGGTCTAAAACCAATGTGGTGAATCCGCCATGGCGGATGCTGGTTGGATGGTCTCTTCGATCGAAAGTGATCGGACAAGAGGACCATGGATTGAACTTCGAGGTGACTGGCTCCATTGCGTATACGTCCCCTAGTGCACGCTTCCGCTCCCTCCTGGGTATATGGGTTGCGTAGATCATGTTCACCGTCCGCACTTGTGGGGGGAAACCCTTCTGTCCTATATTGTTCGGCGGTCGGGTCTCTTCCTCATCGTCGCCGTTTAGCCCCTTGTCGTTGTTTTCGGCAATTAACTTGCCAGCCTGCTTGAACACCCAGCAATCTCTGTTGGTGTGATTAGCTGGCTTTTCAGGGGTGCCATGTATCTGGCATAAGTGATCGAGTATTCGGTCCAAATTGGACGGACCCGGTGTGGTTCTTTTGAATGGCTTCTTCTGCTGACCGGGTTTAGAGGCTCGGAATCTGGCGTTGACTGCCGTATCCTCCTTGTCGTTGCCATTAATGCGGCGTTTATTTTTGCTTCGACGCGACCTGCCATTGTGGTCCTTAGTATCCAGGCTGCCAGAATTTTTACTGAGGTTGTTGCTGCGAGCTAGCCACTATCCTCTCCCGCGCAGAAGCGGGTCATTAATGATGTGAGGGCTGCCATTGATTTCGGCTTTTCCTGTCCCAGGTGCCGGGCTAGCCATTCGTCGCGGATGTTATGTTTGAAGGCTGCGAGGGCCTCTGCATCCGGACAGTCAACGATTTGGTTTTCCTTTGTCAAGAACCATGTCCAGAATTTTCTGGCCGATTCGTCTGGCTGCTGAATTATGTGGCTTAGGTCATCGGTGTCTGGTGGCCACACATACGTGCCCTGGAAGTTGTCGAGGAATGCGGCTTCCAGGTCTTCCCAACACCCAATTGACTCTGCGGGCAAGCTGTTAAGCCAATGCCGAGCTGGTCCTTTAAGCTTGAGTGGGAGGTACTTGATGGCATGGAGATCGTCGCCGCGGGCCATATGGATGTGAAGGAGATAATCTTCGATCCAAACCGCGGGGTCTGTTGTTCCATCGTAGGATTCAATGTTTACGGGTTTAAACCCTTCAGGGATTTGATGATCCATTACTTCGTCAGTGAAGCATAGCGGGTGTGCGGCGCCTCTATATTGGGCAATATCGCGACGTAGCTCGAGAGAGCGTTGTCTGCTGTGTTCGGCCCGGCCGGGGTTATTGTATCCGGCGCGACGATATTCGTCATGGGTCGTGGGGCGCCCACGTGATCCATAGATGGATCTGGATTGCCTTGCTTTGTCCTCCAATACATCTCGCAAGTCCGGCGCGTTCCCTCTTGGCTTTGTACTTTTGGAGCGATGCCGGGGTACGGTCTTGGTGGAGGGACTGGATGCCTCTCTGTCGCGACCATGGGGTGGTCGGTCGGCCGTATCGTGCGCTGGTGATGAAGGTATGTATGCTTCTTCCTCTAATCAGGGGAGCAACTTGCGTCTTGGGTAGCTTTTGGAGGGGCATTCGAGTTTATACTCTTCGGCCGCGAGGACCTCGGTCCATCGATCGGTCAGCAGGTCCTGATTAGCTTGAAGCTGCTGCTACTTTTTCTTTAGGCTATTTGCCGTGGCGTTAAGCCTGCGTTTGAAACGCTCTTGTTCGACGGGATCCTCGGGCACGACGAATTCGTCGTCGTTGAGGCTTGCCTCGTCTTCGGAGGGGGGTATATAGTTATAGTCCTCGGCCTCTTCTTCTGCCGCCCTCTCCTGAGGGCTTGCTTCTGCATCCTCCTGCGCTGAGTCTTGCTGGAGGGGATTATCTTCGACACTCTCTGGGGTGTTATTATCTCCTGTGCCGGAATCTCCATTCTTGCTGTGGCGGGATTTAGAGCGGCGCCGCTGACGCCGGCACTTGGGCTGTTTCTTTAGAGAATCTACCTCCGCTGCTTCTTCGCCGTCCCCATCTTTTGGGGTATCCACCATGTATATGTCGTATGATGAGGTGGTCTTCTAGTGCCCTGTAGGCGCTGGTTCCTGTTCGTCTCCGACATCGTCGTCCATACCGTCGATGTCTTCGGAGTCGTTGTCTAGCATGTCGGTTAGATCGTCGACAGTGGCTACAAAGTGGGTGGTTGGTGGGCTCTGAATTTCTTCGTCGTCCGTATCCCAACCATCCTGGCCATAATCCAGCCAGGACTCTCCGGATAGCGAGAGATGCTTTAGCGAATTTAGGATGTCGCCAAAGGGCCAGTGTTGGAAGATGTCTGCGGTAGTGAATTCCATAACCGACGCCCAATCAGATTCGATTGGCAGGGACGTGGGAGGTCTGGAGTTCGGCAAGGAGTCCGGCACTTCGGAGTCACGAGCTTCGCGAGGGGTAAGGTTAGTTTTCGGCTCCATCGCCATAGAAGTTGCAGCCCCTGGGGTGGTGTCCATCCACCGGTCCTCGATCTGGGCGATCTGCTCCGGACTAAGGACCGGAGCGGGTTCTTGTGCGGCCACCAAGGCACTGTTCGGCGGCAGAGCTAGGTCATGCCCATCGTAACAGTGCGGCAAGCTTGGTTGTGGCTCGGGCCCGTCGAAGATCAAGTCCCCGCGGACGTTGGCCGTGAAGTTTAGGCTTCCGAATCTGACCTAATGGCCAGGGGCATAGCTTTCGATCTGCTCCAGATGGCCAAGTGAATTAGCCCGCAGTGCGAAGCCGCCGAATACGAAGATTTGTCCGGGGAGAAAAGTCTCATCCCGGACAGCGTCGTTGATTGAAGATGCCATCGAGCCTATCGGTGACGACACAGAGGAACTCTCAATGAAAGCACCAATGTCGGTGTCAAAACCGGTGGATCTCGGGTAGGGGGTCCCGAACTGTGCGTCTAGGCGGATGGTAACAGGAGACAAGGGACACGATGTTTTACCCAGGTTCGGGCCCTCTTGATGGAGGTAAAACCCTACGTCCTGCTTGATTAATATTGATGATATGGGTAGTACAAGAGTGGATCTACCACGAGATCAAGGAGGCTAAACCCTAAAGCTAGCCTATGGTATGATTGTTGTAATGTATGTTGTTTCCTACAGACTAAAGCCCTCCGGTTTATATAGGCACCAGAGAAGGCTAGGGTTACACAGAGTCGGTTACAATGGTAGGAGATCTACGTATCCGTATTGCCAAGCTTGCCTTCCACGCCAAGGAAAGTCCCATCCGGACACGGGACGGAGTCTTCAATCTTGTATCTTCGTAGTCTTGGAGTCCGGCGGACGATGATAGTCCAGGACTCCCTCAGTCTTGACTTGAGCGAAGACCTACCCGGCAATGGCGCCAAAAATCCTTCTTGCTACGTCTTGAGCTTGCGTTGGTTTTCCTTGAAGAGGAGAGGGTGATGCAGCAAAGTGTAGCGTAAGTATTTCCCTCAGTTTTGAGAACCAAGGTATCAATCCAGTAGGAGGCTCCTCAAAAGTCCCACGCACCTAAACAAACAAACTGAGAACTTGCAACCAGCACAATAAAGGGGTTGTCAATCCCTTCACGGCCACTTATGAAAGTGAGATCTAATAAAGATAGTATGATAAGATAAATATATTTTTGGTATTTTATAAGATAGATGCAAAAAGTAAAGATGCAAATAAAGGTAGATTGAAAGCAAATATTATAAGAGATAGACCCGAGGGCCATAGGTTTCACTAGAGGCTTCTCTCAAGATAGCATAAGTATTACGGTGGGTGAACAAATTACTGTCGAGCAATTGATAGAAAAGTGCATAGTTATGAGATTATCTAGGCATGATCATGTATATAGGCATCACGTACATAACAAGTAGACCGACTCCTGCCTGCATCTACTACTATTACTCCACACATCGACCGACTCCTGCCTGCATCTAGAGTATTAAGTTCATAAGAACAGAGTAACGCATTAAGCAAGATGACATGATATAGAGGGATAAACACATGCAATATGATATAAACCCCATCTTGTTATCCTTGATGGCAACAATACAATATGTGTCTTGTAACCCTTTCTGTCACTGGGTAAGAACAGCGCAAGATTGAACCCAAAGCTAAGCACTTCTCCCATGGCAAGAAAGACCAATATAGTAGGCCAGACCAAACTGATAATTCGAAGAGACTTGCAAAGATAACTCAATCATACATAAAAGACTTTAGAGAAGATTCAAATATCATTCATAAATAAACTTGATCATAAACCCACAATTCATCGGATCTCGACAAACATACCGCAAAAAGAGTTTACCCTCCGGCAGAGTGCCCTCCGTGGTTGATTCCCCCTCCGGCAGAGTGCCGGCGAAGGCTCCAAGATGGGATCTCGCGGATACAGAAGGTTAAGGCGGTGGAAATTGTGTTTCATGGTGCTCATGGATGTTTTTGGGGTACGTAGGTATATATAGGAGGAAGAAGTACCTCGGTGGCCGCCCGAGGGGCCCACGAGACAGGGGGGCGCGCCCTACAGGGGGGCGTGGCCCCCTATCTCGTGGGTCCCTCGGAAGCTTCTTGACATGCACTCCAAGCTCTTCAGATCATGTTCGTTCCAAAAATCACGCTCCCGAAGGTTTCATTCTGTTTGGACTCCGTTGGATATTCCTTTTCTTCGAAATACTAAAATAGGCAAAAAAAAAACAGCAATATGGGCTGGGCCTCCGGTTAGTAGGTTAGTCCCAAAAATGATATAAATGTGTAAAATAAAGCCCATAAACATCCAAAAGGGGTAATATAATAGCATGGAACAATCAAAAATTATAGATACGTTGGAGACGTATCACATACTCTTCCGTGTGTGAAGAATGCTCTGTATTTCTGTTGACGGTGATGATGCCACGTGGACCGGGCATCTTGAGTTTAAGGTAAGCGTAATGCGGTACTGCGTTGAAGCGGGCGAAGGCCGTTCTCCTGAGCAATGCATGATAACCACTTTGGAGGGGGGCGATGGTGAAGAGTAGTTCTTCGCTTCTGAAGTTGCCTGGGGAGCCGAATGTCACCTCTAGTACGAGGGAGCTCCTGCAGCGGGCTTCCACGCCTAGTATCACCCCTTCAAAGGTGGTGTTACTTTGGCTGATTCTGGATGGGTCTATCCCCATCCTGCGGACAGTGTCCTTGTAATATCAACAGACTGAGACTACCGTTGCCGTCCATGAGGACGCGAGTGATATGGTATCCGTCGATTATTGGGTCGAGCACCAAGGCAGCTGATCCTCCATGCCGCATACTAGTCGGGTAGTCCCTTTGGAGGGAATTTTTTCTGTCCCCCAGTGTTCGGCTGGTGAGGCTCATCCTTGTCTTCACTTGGTGTTTCCCTTCCCTTGTGTTCGGCATTTAATTTGCCGGCCTGCTTAAAGACCCAGCATTCTCCGTGAGTGTGGTTCGCGGGTTTTTCAGGGGTGCCATTGATTTGGCACAGTCTGTCCAGGACTTTGTTCAGGCCGGACGGTCCTTCTTTGCTGCCTTTAAGTGGCTTCTTTTGTTGACCGGGTCGAGAGCCCCTGAATCCGGCGTTGACCGTTGTGTTGTCCGGACTTTCTTCCTTGTTTCGACGTTTGTTTTTATTGCACCGTGGCTTCCCATTGCCATCCCTGATTTCGGATGTACTTGGGTCGCTGGTGCCTCTACGGCCAACCAGCTGTCTTCACCCGTGCAAAAGCTGGTCATAAAGCTTGTTAAGGCTGCCATTGTCCTCAGCTTTTCTTGGCCGAGGTGTCTGGCAAGCCACTCGTCCCGGATACTGTTCTTAAAGGCCGCTAGGGCTTTGGCATATGGACAGTCAACAATTTGATTCTTCTTAGTGAGGAATCTGTTCCAAAGCTTGCGGGCGGACTCTCCGGGCTGTTGAATTATGTGACTTAAATCGTCCGCGTCCGGAGGTCGGACATAGGTCGCTTGAAAATTGGCCCTGAAAGCATCCTTGAGTTCCTCCCAACTTCCGATTGAATTTTTGGGGAGGCTTTTCAACCAGTGTCGAGCTGGTCCCTTCAACTTGAGGGGAAGGTATTTGATGGCGTGGAGGTCGTCCCCACGAGCCATGTGGATATGCAGGATAAAATCCTCAGTCCAGACCCCGGGGTCTGTCGTTCCGTCATATGCCTCTATGTTCACAGGTTTCAAACCCTGCGGAAATTCCTGGTCCAGTACCTCTTCGGTGAAGCACAGAGGGTGAGCAGCCCCTTTGTATCTGGACGTGTTGTGACATGTCGTCGGCTGTTGTTGTGTCCGGTGCTGATTCCGAACTGGTACTTGATCAGTCTGATCATTTTGGTGACCATAGTCCTGCGCCGGGGCGTCTCCCCTAGATCCATAGATGGACCTGGTCGTGCCGGCCTTTTTATCCAGGAGCTCACGTAAATCGTGTGCAGCGTTTGTAGATGCTCTATTGCGAAGTGGTTGGTTCGGCCCACTGGCCGTATTGTTCTTTGGTGGAACGGCCTTGTCGTCGAATTCTGGTAGCAGCTTGCACTTTGGATAGCTCTTTGTGTGGCGATCGTCGTCGTACTTTTCTTCAGTGTCTAGTATTTTATTCCATCTGCGATTGAGCGTTTCCTATGTGGCTTTAAGCCTTTGCTTCTACTTCTTTAGACTTCTCGTAGTGGCCATAAGCCTTCTGTGGAGGTTATCACGTTCCAAACGTGTTTCCGGGATGATGAACGCGTCGTCGTCCGGACTGTGCTCCTGTCCCGGGGGAGTTTGATGAGTTCGTCCCTTGGTATCACTGTGATCGGGCGTCTGCTCCGGGCTGTGTTCGGCGTGACCTGGCTCATCCTGCTCCATCGCTGGGTCCATATGGTCGTTGTTGCCTTCGGAGATGACTGGGGAGTCGATCTTTCTAGCGCTGTTATCGCTATTTTTACTGTGAGTGGACTTGGAGCGGCGTCTGCGCCGTCGTTTTCGCTTTTGTCCGGGGGTTTTATCCTCCGTTCTGTCGCCATCGTCCTCCTTAGGTGTCGGAGTAATGGGCCACGGGTAGGCTAACCCGGGTCCCAGAACCTTTCAAGACATCGGGGCAGACTGCGCCCCTCAAGTACCTACGGCGACTCCAAGATGAGCCGAGTCCCAGCGGCGACTCCAAGACGAGCCGAGTCCTAGAGGCGACTCCCGTTCAGGCCGAGTCCCAGAGGCGACTCCCGTTCAAGACGAGTCCCAGAGGCGACTCCCGTTCAAGCCGAGTCCCAGAGGCGACTCCTGTTCAAGCTGAGTCCCAGAGGCGACTTCGGGGAAGCCGACTATGGGGAGTCGGCCTGCGACTTCCAACTACCCCGATAATTAAAGGCGGGCATGGCCACAGTGCGCTGTACCCGCGGAGATCTCCGCCCGGCGCGGCACTGTTGCCATGCCAGCCTTGACATCAGCCCTTGGGGCGGGGCCCTGTGCCCACGACCACCTGTCTGTACGGCCCGGAGACGGCGGGGCCTACCAGTCAGTGAGAGTATTGAAGACGGCGAGAGTGCCGAGAGTCGGACCCGTTGGGAGTCGGCCCCCTGGAGTCGGCCGGCCCCCTCCCACGGGCCCCACATGCCATTAACCAGATGCGACCGGGGAATGGCCACAGTGATCGCCCGCCAGGCGGCGGCACTATTGCCATGACCCACTGACCAAGCCCGCGTCATTAGAAGCATGGCTACAGTAATCTGCAGCCGGCAAGACCCGCCCGCGGAGGACACGGGCTGACACCCTCGTACCAGGACAGTCGGTGGGCCCTAGGAGTTGGCGGAGAAGACGGGGCCTGAGAGACAGACGGCTGGGACCCGCACCCAGCCGGTTTTACCATTGTAATCCTGGGGGAAAGGCCTATATAAACCCCCCAGGGCACCCATGCAAAGGGTTGGCTTCCAGTAGCATTAGACAGATCACATAGGAAGGAGAGAGCTAGCCTCGCCCTGTCCTACCTCCAGAAACAGCTCTAGGAGCAAGCTTGTATTCACTTTGCCTTAGTGATCATGCGGAGACCCCGCAGAGCAGCAGTAGGGGTGTTATCTCCTCGGAGAGCCCTGAAGCTGGGTAAGATCCACCGGCGTGCATGTCTTCGCCTCATCCCATTTCCAGGCACCGACGACGTTCTACTCGCCCCCACCATGATAAGCCATCCTTTGGCATATGTCGCACCCAACCCCCAACATTTGGCGCCCACCGTCGGGCCTGGTGCACCATCGTCCAGAGATCTGTTCTGGACGGGAACCCTCTTCCTCCCTGGCGAGCGCAGCCAGCCAGGCTCGCCAGATGGAGTCTGCATCGACGCGCTGCGCGGCGCTGAGGCCACTTGTGCGGCGAGCAGCCTCGCCGAACTTGTCGGCGAGGTCCGCCTCTCCGACGAGCCTGCATCCGACGCAGGCACGGGTTGCCCCGAGAGTCTCCTCGCGGGCCTCCTTGACCAACTCCACGTCACCGGCGAGCCTGCCGTGGACTTGGAGTCCGTAGGCTCCACCGACCCGATGCTGGTCGACTCCGACGCCGTGTCGCTTGACACTTTCCCCACCAACGTGGTGGTCTACGACGAGCCGCTTCCTCACGAGGAGAGCGGCGGGAGCGCCGTCATGGAGGTGCTCGTCATTAGTCATGATGAGCGCTCCGGTGAGGGAGCTCAAGACCCGCTCGACGCGGCCCTGCAAGACCTGACTGCGCCTATTCCATAGGACGCAGACGCCGAGACGTTGGAGACACGCCGCCTTCAGATCATCGAAGGCGCCAAGAAGCTGGCAAGCATGAGGCGCTTGTCAGAAGCCTACCAGCGCAAAATGGATCGCGCCGTGGGCGGCTCGCCGGCTCCGACTGGGCCCAGCCGCCTAGGCGCGGTCCGGCAACGCGGCGCGACCATCGCCGACTTGTTCGGGGCCAATTGCCCCGTATACGCCATCCCTACGGAGAACATCCGCGCCGCTCAAGGGGCGACTGACGAGCTGAAGAACTTCGAAGGCGAAGAGCACCGCATGATGACGGAGAGAGTCCAGCAACTCCTCGACGCGGTCGCTGCGCAGAATGCGGCCGGTGGCTGCACCGAGGCGCCACGGCAGCTAAACGACGACTTTCCTCCCCGCCGAGATCAGGGCGCAACGTCTTGGACGCCGACTGGTGGAGTCCGCGGAAGAAAAGACAAAGAGCCGGCTGTCAGCCGCAGTCGGACTCGCATTACCATCGAACGCGACCAAGACGGCCGTCCAAGAGCAATGGAGCGGCAGGACGACTACCTGCCTCCCCCACCAAGAAGAGAACAGCGAGTTTCCCCGCCGCCTGTTGAGCATCCTACTCTCGGTGGCCGCCTTGGCCGCCGAGAGGGAGTCGGAGAGAATGACGCCCACCATCGGATCGACCGACTCCACCGATCCCTGGCGCTGGAAGAAGAAGATGAGCTGGGTCCGCCTTGCTTTGGACCCCGCATCCGAGACGAGCCTTTCCCCAAAGGGTTCACGCACCCCTAAGACACACCCAAGTACACCGGCTCCGTGAAGCCAGAAGACTGGCTAACTGATTACTCCATGGCCGTCAGCATAGCGAACGGCAACAAGCGAATTGCCGTGAAGTACGTTCCACTCATGCTCCAGGGAACGTCCCGGACATGGTTGAACAGTCTGAAGCCCCGCAGCATCAACAGCTGGGTCAACTTCACCGAGGCCTTCATCTGCAACTTCACGAGCACATACAAGCGACCTTCCATGCCGCGCCAGCTTTCCTTGTGCGTGCAAGGCCCTGACGAGTCAACACGCGACTACCTCACACGTTGGGGCGAGCTTCGGAACTCCTCCGAGGGCGTGCACGAGGTGCAGGCTATCGAGTACTTCACCGCCGGGTGCCGAGAAGGCACCCTCCTCAAGCACAAGCTCCTCTGTGACGAGCCAGAAACCCTCGACGAACTGCTGGCCAGAGCAGACAAGTATGCCACGGCCGACTCCTCCATGAAGACGGAGATTCAAGTCAATGCGGCTGGCAAAGTGGCCCCTCAGGCTCCCAGAACTCCCGCTGGAGACGCCAGTCGACGACAACAACCGAACGACAACAAACGCAAGGCCCAACAGCCGACTTCCAACAGTCGGCAGGTTGCGACAGTCGAAGATCAACAGCCGGAGGGGCAGCCTCTGGCCAAGCGACAGAAAGGCGGCAAGTCCAACTGGTTGCCAGCCTTCTCTTACAAGCAGACTCTGGATGGTCCTTGCAAATTCCACAGTGGCGCGAAGCCGTCAAATCACACCACCCTAAAGTGCCACTGGCTCACCAGAATCGTCGAGGGAGACGGCCTCCTTCCTCCGCCGCCTGCTGGGCCGCCGCCTCCACCGCCACCCTAGCAGCCGGCTGCTCGGCCAATCGGTGCAGTACAAGACGAGTGCCCAAAAGAGCATGGAGCCTATGTGGTGTTCACCAGTGTGGCTGATGATCGACGCAGCAGACGGCTGCAGCAGCAAGAAGTAAATGCAGTGGCAAAAGATACTCCAGAGTTTATGCATTGGTCCGAGAAGCCTATTAGTTGGAGCAAAGTGGATCACCCAGAGGTGATGCCGAATCCAGGCTCCTATGCCCTGGTCCTAGGTGCTACCTTGGCCACTGATAGGCGGGTAGCCCGCTTTTCAAGAGTGCTAATAGACAGAGGCAGTAGCATCAACATCCTGTACAAAGATACTATGGAGAAGCTAGGAATCAAGCAAAGACAGCTGCAGAGTAGCCGGACTGTGTTCCATGGTATTGTACCCGGCCTTTCCTGCTCACCAATCGGCAAGATCCTGATAGACGTCCTCTTCGGGGACAAAGATCATTTCCGCCGAGAGCCATTCTGGTTTGAAGTAGTGGACCTTGAAAGCCCGTACCACGCACTGCTTGGCCGACCTGCACTAGCCAAGTTCATGGCGGTTCCTCACTACGCCTACCTCAAGATGAAGATGCCGAGTTCCAAGGGAATTCTGACCGTAGCCGGCGACTACAGGAAGTCGTCCGCCTGCACGGCCGAGAGCAGCCGGCTGGCCGAGTCCCTGGTGATCGCAGCTGAGAAGCGGCTCCTTGATCGGGTCGTGGCGATGGCCGGAAAGCAGCCAGAGATGTTGCCTGACCCCAAGGAGTCGGAAGCTGAGGGTTCGTTCAAGCTGGCCAAAGAGACCAAGAAGATACCCTTGGACCCGGAGCACCCAGAGAGGTACGCTGTCATGGGTGCAAACCTTGACAGCAAATAGGAAGGTGAGCTCGTCGATTTCCTCCGTGAGAATCGAGACATCTTTGCATGGTCCCCTAAAGACATGCCGGGTGTACCGACGGAATTCGCCGAGCACAAGTTACATGTCCGACCTGATGTGAAGCCCGTCAGACAGCCTTTGCGCCGACTATCAGAAGAGAAGAGAAGAGTCGTAGGAGAAGAGATAGCCCGGCTCCTAGCCGCCGGCTTCATTATGGAAGTGTTTTTTCCAGAGTGGTTGGCAAATCCGGTCTTGGTGTTGAAGAAAAACAAGCAGTGGCGGATGTGCATTGATTACACAAGCCTCAACAAAGCCTGCCCAAAGGATCCATTTGCCCTGCCGAGAATCGATCAGGTGATAGACTCCACAGCCGGATGCGAGCTGTTGAGTTTCTTAGATGCATATTCAGGATATCACCAGATCAAGCTGAACCCGGCAGACAGACTGAAGACCGCCTTCATCACGCCATTCGGAGCCTTCTGCTACCTGACCATGACGTTCGGCTTGAGGAATGCTGGCGCCACCTTTCAGCGTTGCATGCAGAAGTGCCTCCTCAAGCAACTCGGCAGAAATGCCCACGTCTACGTGGATGATGTGGTGGTGAAGACGGAGAAGCATGGGACGTTGCTGGAAGACCTCAAGGAAACCTTTGAAAACCTACGCCGGTTCCAGATCAAGGTCAACCCTGAGAAGTGCGTTTTTCGGAGTACCAGCCGGCCAACTCCTTGGCTTCCTGGTCTCTGAACGTGGCATAGAGTGCAATCCCGTGAAGATCAAGGCCATCGAGAGGATGGAGGTACCCAGCCGACTGTTAGATGTGCAGAAATTCACCGGCTGCTTAGCGTCCATCAGCTGATTCATCAGTCGGCTGGGCAAGAAAGCTCTCCCTTTGTATCAATTGATGAAGAAGACCACCTTTTTTAGTGGAACCACAAGGTGGATGAAGCATTTCTCCAGCTGAAGAAGATGTTGACTACTCCCCCTGTGTTGGCGGCTCCGACTCCCAAAGAGCCCATGCTCCTGTACATCGTCGCCACCAGCCGAGTAGTCAGCACAGTCATTGTAGTTGAACGCAAAGAGGAAGGCAAGGCGCTCCCTATCTAGAGACCGATGTATTACCTGAGCGAGGTACTGTCAACCTCCAAGCAGAACTACCCCCACTACCAGAAGATGTGCTACGGTGTGCATTTTGCCGCCAAGAAGCTGAAGCCTTACTTTCAAGAGCATCCAATCACTGTGGTTTGCACAGCCCCGCTGGCCGAGATCATTGGGAGCCGAGATGCTTCTGGTCGAGTAGCCAAATGGGCTATAGATCTGGCTCCCTACACCATCTACTACCAGCCCCGCACCGCCATCAAGTTGCAAGCACTGGCCGACTTCCTCGTCGACTGGGCTAAGACCCAGTACCTACCGCCAGCGCCCGACTCCACCCATTGGCGGATGCATTTCGACAGCTCCAAGATGTGCACCGACCTGGGAGCCGGCGTCGTCCTCACCTCCCCCAAAGGCGACAAGCTCAAGTATGTGCTGCAGATCCACTTCGCCGCCTCCAACAACGTCGCCGAATACGAGGCGCTCATCCATGGGCTCCGGCTTGCCAAAGAACTCGGCATTCGCCGGATCCTGTGCTACGGCGACTCCGATTTGGTGGTCCAGCAGTCATCTGGCGACTGGGACGCCAAAGATGCAAACATGGCGAGCTACCGCTTCCTGGTGCAGCAACTCAGCGGATACTTCGAGGGGTGCGAGTTCCTTCACGTGCCAAGAAATGACAACGACCAAGCAGATGCCTTGGCACGAGTCGGCTCCACCCGCCAAGCAATACCATCCGGCGTCGCTCTTCAGCGCCTCCTTAAGCCGTCTATCAAGCCTTCACCAGAATCAGACTCCATCTTCGTGTCGGCTCCTCCCGAAGAAGTCGGATCCGACTCAAGAGCCCCAGCAGACGGCCCCAAGAAAATCACAGTTGAAGCTAGCCCGGGGACTTCAGAACCCGGCCCGGGGACTGCGCCAGTCGGCCCGGGGACTGCGCCAGTCGGCCCGGGGACTGCGCCAGTCGGCCCGGGGACTTCATCAATCTAGCAAGCGGCCGCAGACTCCAGCCTGCCGCCTCCCAGCCCAGCCGCCCTTGTTCAACTCACAGTGGTGGCGGTTGAAGAAATAACAGCACCCTCATGGGCGCAGCCCATCCTCAAGTTTCTAGTGAACAGAGAGCTGCCAACTGATGAGATCTTGGCTCGGCAAGTGCAACGCCGAGCGGCAGCATACACCATAGTCAACAGAGAGCTGGTCAGGCGCAGTGTCACTGGTGTCTACCACCGCTGCGTAGAGCCAGAACAAGGCCAAGCAATTCTCAGAGACATTCATCAGGGCGAGTGCGGCCACCATGCAGCTTCAAGAGCACTCGTCGCCAAAGCCTTTCGGCACGGTTTCTTCTGACCGACTGCCCTAGAAGAGGCTAAAGAGTTAGTCCAAAAATGCAAGGGGTGCCAGAAGTTCCGCTCCAAGCCGCTTCAGCCGGCTTCCGCGCTGAAGACAATCCCCATCGTCTGGCCCTTTGCAGTTTGGGGCCTGGACATGGTGGGACCATTCAAGACGGCCCGAGGCGGCCTGACTCATCTGCTTGTCGCGGTGGACAAGTTCACCAAGTGGATAGAAGCAAAGCCCATCAAGAAGTTGAATGGTCCAACTGTAGTGACTTTCATTGCCGACATCACGGTGCGGCACGGCATACCACACAGCATCATCACCGACAATGGCACAAATTTTGCCAAAGGCGCCTTGGCCCATTTCTGCGCGACGCAGGGCATCCGACTGGACTTAGCGTCCGTTGCCCATCCACAGTCAAACGGCTAGGTGGAGCGAGCAAACGGCCTCATCCTGTCTGGCATCAAGCCTCGACTGGTCGAACCACTCGAGCGTTCGGCCGGCTGTTGGCTTGAGGAGCTGCCAGCCGTCCTCTGGAGTCTGCGCATGACTCCAAAAAAGTCAACCGGCATCACGCCTTTCTTCCTCGTCTACTGTGCTGAAGCCATCATCCCGACGGACATAGAGTTCGACTCTCCACGAGTCACCATGTACACTGAAGAGGAAGCTGAAGAAGAACGTCAAGACGGTGTCGACCTGCTGGAAGAGGGCCGGCTGTTGGCACTCAGCCGGTCCAGCATCTACCAGCAGAGTCTGCGCCGATACTACAACCGGAAGGTCAGGCCAAGATCGTTTCAAGAGGGCGACCTTGTGCTCCGGCTGATTCAGCGAACAGCCGGCCAGCACAAGTTGTCGGCGCCTTGGGAAGGCCCCTTCATCATCAGCAGAGTGCTGGGCAACGGCTCCTACTACCTAATCGACGCTCAGAAGCCTCGAGCGCGCAAGAGGGACGACTCCGGCAAGGAGTCAGAACGGCCATGGAATGCAAATCTTCTCCGAAGATTTTACAGTTAATGCAGTATGTACCACACTATCCTTTGTATTAAAGTACCGAGACTTTGGGCCCCCGAGACGAGCTCGGGGACTACCCTTTTTGTTATCTGTATGATAAGAATTATGCCTCCGAGTATGCTACTCTTTGTCATGCCGCTTGGCACCGGGTTCGACTAGTCGGCCCGGGGACTTGTCGTCTTGCGCTATGAAATGCTTCCTGCAGTCAGACAAGTAGTGTGCTGCGCTTAAGCCGTCTCCTATCGAAAGCCGCAGCTCACAGAGTGACTGTTGGTAGGCAGAGAATAAGCAAGAACGAGCGCACACACGAAAAAATGGCTAAGGACTCAAAGCGTATGCATAGCCCAAGCCGGCTCCCAGCCTCTCTCTGCAGAGCCGACTCTCGAATAGTCGGCTCACCGCCTTCTATCCCACTTGTTAAAAAACTTTAAAAAGGTGAAGTACTTGCCTTCCCTAAAGTAGCCAAGCATTTGACTTGCGGCAGTCCGCGGAGCGGCTGTCCGTCTGGCAAAGCAGCGACTATGGAAAGGCGGCAAAGGAAAAAGCCAAAAAGAGCAATAAGCAAGGAAAGATAGAAGGCAGATAGATATTTACATAGCAAAGGCCTCTGGCCGAGTTCAAAATACACCCCGCGGGTGGAATTGTGCAAATTAACAAGTTCTTCAAAGACTATGAAAGCAGATAAAGTAAAGACAAGATGGCAGCCTAAGGAGCAGCAGACGGGTTCGACGGGTCGGCGGAGACGGCGGTGTCAGGCACTGGAGCGGCCGGCTGGGCAGTCTCGGCTTGATCGTCTCCGGCGGCAGCCGACCCGGTTGGACGCAGCTCGTTGCTGGAGGCGCGATCGAGCTGAGGCTGGTCGTCCGCTCTATCTTCTGGCGCCTCCGTCTCGTCTTCGTCTTCCTCCTCGGTGCTGGAGCCGATCACCTCCGCCGAGTCCTCGTCGTAGTCGGGGTTCATCCCGAACCACTCCGGAGGCACCTCCTCGTCGTTCGCGGCCCACTCGGGAATGAAGACGCTGGTGTCAGTGTAGTCGGTGATCGCCGCCGCACGCTCGATGAGGGCGCCTTCCACAGCCGCCAGTTCTGGCCAGGCCTCTGACCGGAACACGGCCAGCCGGTCCAGGTCCAGCCCTGGATACCAAGCCTTGATGAATTCCAAGGCCCGGTGCGCTCCAGCCCGGGCCGAGGAACCCTTCCAAGCCTCAAGACGGCCGGCCGCGACCTCCAGCCAGTCGGCAGTCCAACTAGCAGTGCGCAGAGCCGGCATGCCCGGCCACTGGGCGGAGATCGCTTGGGCCCCGACGAGTTGAAACCGGCGCAGCAGCTGATGGGCCGGCCACAGACGGGTCTCGATGCTCAGGAGCTGCTCATCGACGGTCAGGGGGGCGTTGGCGGCGATCTCCTCGCCATTCACCCTCCGCGCCTCGCGATCAGCCTCGATGGCTCGATTGACCGCCTGCGAGTGGCCAGGTAAGAAGTCTGCCAAAAACAGAAAGAAGCAAAAGAGAAAATCAGCAGTCGGCCTGACTTATAGTCGGCGGTTCGAAGAAAGAAAGCAAAGAAACTCACCGTTGACAATGTCCTCGATCTCATGGAAGCTGGAAGTCAGCATCGCCTCCCTGTCAGTCCAGGAGGAGCGCTCCATCTCAAACTCGGCCAGGAGGGCGGTCTCTTTCTCCCCTGCCTCGTCCTGAGCCGCCTTGAGCAGCTCCTTCTGCTCCGCCAACTGCTCGTCCAGCAAGTCGCGCTCTTTGGCGAGCTTGCCGCACTCCTCCTCCTTGGCACGAAGGGCCGTGCTGACCTCGCCCAACCGTTCCTGAAGAGCGGCATTGGCCTCTGAAAAACAAAGAGAAAAGACGTTAAGTCGTCAACAACAAAGGTCGCCGGGAAGATCCTGCCCGACTGCTCAGCAGTCGGCCCGAATCTCGAGGACTACAGCCCGCGAGTGCGCCAACGCGCCCCCACGAAAAAGAAGAAGAACTTACTCCGGCTCTCCAACAAGTCGGCAGACCGCTTCTCCAGCCGCTCAACGTTACGGTTGAAGGCGGTGACGCGGAGGTTGTGATACTCATGTGATAAAAAATCGGACAAAGACAAAATGAGGAACTCGCCAGATTGAGTTCTGGGCCGCCTGCCCGAAACTCGGGGACTACACCCAGTGGGTGCACTGGCGCGCCCCCACAGAGAAGAGCGAGAAGAGACAAAGTCAAAAAAGAAAAACGTACCCGGATAGACGCTCGCGACGCCAGATGCGCCCTGGTGCAGCCCTGGATGGCTTCACCCTCAGCTCGCAGCTTCGCCTGCACATCCAGGAGCGCCTGGTTCAGCGGATCGTCCCCGCCTCCTTGCACCCATCGAGTAGGCGCAGCACTTGATGCCTCAGCATCTGGAATGGTCGAGCTGGCGGCGCCGGCTTCCAAGGGGCGTGGCGCCGAGACCGCCTTCGCAAGGCGGCGGCGCGCTGGTGAGGCGACTTCAAGAAGCAGCCTCGCCACCGCCTCGTCCTCAGCCGGCGGCACTAAAGGGCCCGCCGGCTGCTTGCCATGCGGTGGAGGCGATGGTGGCGGTGAGGCCGTGCCTGATGCGGAGGCCTCACCACCGTCCTTCTCCATGATGGAGTGCTCCCCGCCGACTACTCCAGTCTGCCCCGTGAACTCCGGGGGCGGCGGCGTGGAGCTCAGCGGGATGATAAGCAGCACCGACTGGCGGCGCGCGGCCTCCTCCGCCCGCCGTTTTGCTGTGGCGGCGGCATCGGCCTCCTCCATCTTCTTCTGGGCGGAGGCTGCCGCTTTCTCGGCCTCCGCCTTCTCCAGACGGTCGGCCTCTTCCTCGTCGCGCTTCTCCCGCGCGTTGCGCTCCGTCGCCTCCCGGAGGTCGGCGGCGGGGTCAATCCGCCGAGTGTTGGCGGACGTCTCGGCCGACCCCATGACAGAGGGGACGGCGACCCTCTCAAGAGAAAGAGGGGCCCTGAAGCAGAAAACAGAATGAAAAAGACTCGGAAAAGATTTGTCCAAGGAAACAAGACAAAAGATAGTCAGCACTTACGCAGAGACTAGCGGCGGCTTCTTCACTTCCTTGCGGAAGAGGTTAGCCTTCGCGATCGCCTCCTCCCGCTTGGTCGCGGCGGCCGCCCCCTTGAACTTTTTCGGCCGACCACCGAGCGAACTCGGCGCGGCCCGGCGCTTCTTCGCGCCGACTTGACCGGCCAAGCCGGCGGAGGAACTCGCACCTGGATGGCCGGCTTTCGGTTGGCGGCGCGGGACGACCTCGCCGAGGGCTGGAGGCCGCCTTCCGCTCCTCCTCCCCCGCCTTTGGCGTCGGCCTCCATCGCCGCCGCCCCCAAGTCGGGGTCGTCGATGTCGCTCTCCGCGCGGTCTAGAGCAAACTCGCGGGGCGGCCCGGTGGCGCCGGCTGCAGGCTGGATGAGGGGGGTCTGACTCGAAGAACCAAGAATATCAGAAGTGGGATTCGGCTATAAATAAGAGCAGAAGACAAAATACTCGACTTACCACAGGCGGAGGGTTGGCACGTGAGTACGGCTCCTTGCCGAACTGCCAGTCTTCCGCGAGCTCGCAGTTCGTGATGTGGTTCACCATGTTCGCCACCTCCGCGTGGGGCATCTCCCGGGTGCTCATCCGGCTCGGGTCTCGGCGGTCGCTCATCTGACAGATCAGATGAGGTCAGCCTTGGAGTGGGAGGACTCAGCGCGCCACGAAGGCGGCCAGCAAGTCAGCCCCGACCAGGCCTTCCGACTGCATCAGCACTCAGAGTCGGGCGATGGCGGCAGTGCCGGCAGGAGACAGCGTCTTGGCCCGATTGGACCAGCTGGGAAGCCTCCCAGCCGGCGCGCCGGCTTCATAGTGCGGCAGGTTAACCCAGTCGCCTTCCATGGCGACGTTCTTCACGTAGAAGTACGAACGTTGCCACATCTTCACCGACTTGATCAGCGCGATGGAGGGGAAGGGGTTGTCGGCAGTCGACCTGCGCATGGCGATGAAGGCGCCGCACTGGGCCGGTATGCCGGCGACGTGCGTGCCGAGCTTCGATTGGAAGAACTCTCCCCACAGCTCGAGGGTGGGGAGAACGCCAAGGAAACCCTTGCACAGGGTGGCGAAGGCGGCCAGCAGCACCACCGTGTTCGGGGTGAGGTGGTGCGGCTGGAGTCCGTTGAACTCCAAGAACGAGCGGAGGAAGCCGCTCGCCGGCAGGCCCATGCCGCGCATGAGGTGCGAGCGGAATATGACCTGCTCACCCTCCTCCGGCGCCGGCCTTATCTCCCCCTCCGGTGTGGCGCGGGCTCGCACCAGGTGCGCGCCGGGGAGCCGGCGCATCCTGCGGAGGTGCTCGATGGCGTCGTCTTCCACCCGGGAACCATCTCATGCGCCGGAGCGGATGGCAGAGGCCACAGCAGAGGAAGAGCTCATCGCTGTGGAGCGGTGCGGCATGGTGCGGCGAAGGCAGGAAGAAGGAGAGGAAGGAAGAAGCGGGGGAAGCAGGGAAGAACAAGCGCGCGCTTCGCCCTCCCGCTCCCCCCGCCTATTTATAGTCTCAAAGGCTGAGAAGCCGATGGGGCGGCATGGGGATTAACTGCGCGCGAGCCCCCACGCCCCCCACGATTAAAACCACGGAGTTACTGTGCACAGTAACAACGTGGGGAACCCAACCCCCCATCCGACCGCAGCGGATCCGTTCACGTGCCGAGGCGCGGTAGTGGCGGGCCCCGCCTGACGGCCTGTCCCGTCGCGCGCGTGGGCAGGCAGAATGCCCTTGCCACGTGGCGCCGCGCGACGGGGCCGCGGCGGGTGACCGCGGAAAGCATATCAAGCACGCCGCCTGGTTCCCGCCGCGACGTTCGAAACATCTCAAGGGGCAAGACGGCCCTCGGCGAATCTGACTCCAGCTAGTCAGCTCGAGCGTGACGACCCTCATTGAGTCCGACTCCATCCAGTCGGCCTGAAGGAAGACGGCCATCAAGGCCTGCATCCCTTCTCCGAAAGAATGAAACTGTTGAGGCACACGACGTATCACCCTCGGAGCCTCACCAGCTTCGGGGACTACTGTCGGAGTAATGGGCCACGGGTAAGCTAACCCGGGTCCCAGAACCTTTCAAGACATCGGGGCAGACTGCGCCCCTCAAGTACCTACGGCGACTCCAAGATGAGCCGAGTCCCAGGGGCGACTCCAAGACGAGCCGAGTCCCAGAGGCGACTCCCGTTCAGGCCGAGTCCCAGAGGCGACTACCATTCAGGCCGAGTCCCAGAGGCGACTCCCGTTCAAGCCGAGTCCTAGAGGTGACTCCCGTTCAAGCCGAGTCCTAGAGGCGACTTCGGGGAAGCCGACTATGGGGAGTCGGCCCGCGACTTCCAACTACCCCGATAATTAAAGGCGGGCATGGCCACAGTGTGCCGTACCCGCGGAGATCTCCGCTCGGCGCGGCACTGTTGCCATTCCAGCCCTGACATCAGCCCTTGGTGCGGGGCCCTGTGCCCACGACCACCTGTCTGTATGGACCGGAGACGGCGGGGCCAACCAGTCAGTGAGAGTATTGAAGACGGCGAGAGCGCCGAGAGTCGGACCCGTTGGGAGTCGGCCCCCTGGAGTCGGCCGGCCCCCTCCCACGGGCCCCACACGCCATTAACCAGATGCAACCGGGGAATGGCCACAGTGATCGCCCGCCAGGCGGCGGCACTGTTGCCATGACCCACTGACCAAGCCCACGTCATTAGAAGCATGGCTACAGTAATCTGCATCCGGCAAGACCCGCCCGCGGCGGACACGGGCTGACACCCTCGTACCAGGCCAGTCGGTGGGACCCACCAGTCGGCGGGCCCCAGGAGTCAGCGGAGAAGACGGCGCCTGAGAGACAGACGGCTGGGACCCGCACCCAGCCGGTTTTACCATTGTAACCCTGGGGGGTAGGCCTATATAAACCCTCCCAGGGCACCCACGCAAAGGGTTGGCATCCAGTAGCATTAGACAGATCACATAGGAAGGAGAGAGCTAGCCTCGCCCTCTCCTACCTCCAGAAACAGCTCTAGGAGCAAGCTTGTATTCACTTTGCCTTAGTGATCATGCGGAGACCCCGCAGAGCAGCAGTAGGGGTGTTATCTCCTCGGAGAGCCCTGAAGCTGGGTAAGATCCGCCGGCATGCATGTCTTCGCCTCATCCCGTTTCCAGGCACCGGCAACGTTCTACTCACCCCAACCATGATAAGCCATCCTTTGGCATATGTCGCACCCAACCCCCGACATTAGGCGTATCCACCATGTATATATCATATGATGAGGTGGCAGTCCAGCGCCCCGTGGGTGGTGGTTCTGAATTGTCTCCCGCGCCGACGTCCATACCGTCGGTGTCATCAGAGTCGAAGTCGAGCATGTCTGTTACGTCATCGGCAGTGGCAATGAAGTGGGTGGTGGGTGGGCGACGAATTTCTTCGTTGCCTTCTTCCCCCTTGAGACGTACATAGTTCGGCCAAGAGTCTCATGACAAGGAGAGAGACTTTAATGAGTTCAGCATGTCGCCAAAGGGCGAGTGCTGGAAGATATCTGTAGCGGCAAATTCCATTACTGGAGCCCAGCCAACATCGGCGGGCTCGGGGGCGCGCGGTCTGGGACCTACAGCCGGACACAAGTCCAGGGGTCCGGAGACACAGGCTCCCCTGGGGATGAAGTCTGTGTCCGGCTCTACTGCTGATGAGTGTGCGGTTTCCAAGGCGGGTCCATCCACCCGTCCTCGAACGACGTAATCTGCCCAGGATTTAGGTCCGGGGATCCTGCAGGTGCGATATCCCGAGTATTGTTTGACAGCAGGTCTAAGCCGTGCTCATCGTGACTGTTCGGCGCTCCTGGCGTAGGCCCGAATCCGTTGAATATAAAGTCTCCGCGGACATCGGCCGTGAAGTTCAAGTTTCCGAACCAGACCAGATGGCCAGGGGCATAGCTGTCGATCTGCTCTAGATGGCCGAGCGAATTGGCCTGCAGTGCGAAGCGGCCAAACACGAAGATCTGTCTGGGGAGAAAGGTCTCACCCTGGACCGCATTCTTGCTGACGATTGATGGAGCCATCGAGCCTTGCAGCGACGACACAGAGGAACTCTCAATGAAAGCACCAATGTCGGTGTCAAAACCGGCGGATCTCGGGTAGGGGATCCCGATTTGTTCGTCTAAGGCTAATGGTAACAGGAGGCAAGGGACACAATGTTTTACCCAGGTTCGGGCCCTCTCGATGGAGGTAAAACCCTACTTCCTGCTTGATTGATCTTGATGATATGAGTATTACAAGAGTTGATCTACCACGAGATCGTAGAGGCTAAACCGTAGGAGCTAGCCTATGATGATTATGATTGTTATGATCTTCCCTATACGGACCAAACCCTCCGGTTTATATAGACACCGGAGGGGGCTAGGGTTTACACAGAGTCGGTTACAAAGAAAGAAATCTAATATCTAGATCGCCAAGCTTGTCTTCCACGCAAAGGAGAGTCCCATCCGGACATAGGACGAAGTCTTGAGTCTTGTATCTTCACAGTCCAACAGTCCGGCCAAAGTATATAGTCCGGCTGTCCGGATACCCCCTAATCCAGGACTCCCTTACCTGGATTTTAAGAACTTCCTCAAGAGCAACCTAGTCAAATTCGTTAATGTAGACTTTATGAACGACAAACAAGTCCTAGGTCGTATAGGCCTCGTTGTAGGCAACCCCTTAGACCTCCAGAAGAATCGGTTGCTGCCCTCCAGTGGCCAGCCTTCAATGCTGACCCTGGCAGGAGCCATGGTTCATCCTTCATACGGTAAACTGGAGAAACCTTTACATGTTTCATCATCATGCATGGCAGCGGAATGTACTAGATCTAGACCACATCCACTATGCTACAATGGATGGCTACGTTTGTTTCAATATCTACAAGGGTTGGATGAAGAGCAAGAGCCAAGTGTGCGGTTCAAGCAAAGAAGTATCGACCAAGAGGAAGAGGGACAAGGACGAAGTCGAGGACATGGACGAGGACTCCGGGTGAGTAAGTTGTCAGTGTCTTTGCTCATGGTGGTTCTAATGTAGTGTCTACCGGATTAGTTGCATAGTTTAATTGCAGGTGTGCTTAGTTTAATTTGAGGGGTGTGTTGTGCTGAGCCTCCAGCAGAACTATGTTATGTTTCTTCTCGTTATTTTAACTCTTCAGTATGTACATACTACTAGTATTTCTTTAATAGAATTTAGCACCCCATTTAAGCACGTACTAGCTTTTTTAATAGTACTATATGCATAATTTGGCGACGAGCGCTCTCTATATGTACCACCTTTTTTTAATTTCAAGTTTTGCTCCATGGCGCAATCCATCGAAACTACTACTGCACAAAAGTGGAGTATATACATTTTTTAAAAGGCTAGAGGGCGGGGCAATCTAGCTTGGTCGGTTTCACGAGAGGCGAGGGCCTTTGTGATTTGACGGCTCATTACTACTGTCAAATAAAATAGTACTGCGCCGCCCGCTGCATGCCCGGCTGAACACGCCTCCTCGCCTCCATCAAACCCCATCCGTTAAACCCGCATGCAAACCAAGAATCCTACTCCGGCCACATGTCCATTCGTGAGTGGGCCGGAATTAAACGCAACACTGGCCGAGCTCCTCCTGTCGGTGTCAAAACCGGCGGATCTCGGGTAGGGGGTCCCGATCTGTGCGTCTAAGGCTAATGGTAACAGTAGGCAAGGGACACAATGTTTTACCCAGGTTCGGGCCCTCTCGATGGAGGTAAAACCCTACTTCCTGCTTGATTGATCTTGATGGTATGAGTATTACAAGAGTTGATCTACCACGAGATCATAGATGCTAAACCCTAGGAGCTAGCCTATGATGCTTATGATTGTTATGATCGTCCCTATACGGACCAAACACTCCGGTTTATATAGACACCGGAGGGGGATAGGGTTTACACAGAGTCGGTTACAAAGAAAGAAATCTAATATCCGAATCGCCAAGCTTGTCTTCCACGCAAAGGAGAGTCCATCCGGACACAGGACGAAGTCTTGAGTCTTGTATCTTCACGGTCCAACAGTCCGGCCAAAGTATCTAGTCCGGCTATCCGGATACCCCCTAATCCAGGACTCCCTCACCTGGATTTTAAGAACTTCCTCAAGAGCAACCTAGTCAAATTCATTACTGTAGACTTTACGAACAACAAAAAAGTCCTAGGTCGGATAGGCCTCGTTGTAGGCAACCCCTTAGACCTCGAGAAGAATCGGTTGCTGCCCTCCAGTGGCCAGCCTTCAATGCTGACCCTGGCAGGAGCCATGGTTCATCCTTTATACGGTAAACTGGAGAAACCTTTACATGTTTCATCGTCATGCATGGCAGCGGAATGTACTAGATATACACCACATCCACTATGCTGCAATGGATGGCTACCTTTGTTTCAATATCTACAAAGGTTGTATGAAGAGCAAGAGCCAAGTGTGCGGTTCAAGCAAAGAAGTATCGGCCAAGAGGAAGAGGGACAAGGACGAAGTCGAGGACATGGACGAGGACTCTGAGTGAGTAAGGTGTCAGTGTCTTTGCTCCTGGTGGTTCTAATGTAGTGTTTACCAGATTAGTTGCATAGTTTAATTTCAGGTGTGCTTAGTTTAATTTGAGGGGTGTGTTGTGCTGAGCCTCCAGCAGAACTATGTTATGTTTCTTATCGTTACTTTAACTCTTCAGTATGTACATACTACTAGTATTTCTTTAATAGAATTTAGCACCCCATTTAAGCACATACTAGCTTTTTTAATAGTACTATATGCATAATTTCGCGACGAGCGCTCTCTATATATACCACCTTTTTTAAATTTCAAGTTTTGCTCCATGGCGCAATCCATCGAAACTACTACTGTACAAAAGTGGAGTATATACATTTTTTAAAAGGCTAGAGGGCGGGGCAGTCTAGCTTGGTCGGTTTCACGAGAGGCGAGGGCCTTTGTGATTCAATGGCTCATTACTACTGTCAAATCGAATAGTACTGCGCCGCCCGCTGCATGCCCGGCTGAACACGCCTCCTCGCCTCCATCAAACCCCTCCGTTAAACCCGCATGCAAACCGAGAATCATACTCCGGCCACATGTCCGTTCATGAGTGGGCCGGAATTAAATGCAACACTGGCCGAGCTCCTCCTGTCGGTGTCAAAACCGGCAGATCTCGGGTAGGGGGTCCCGATCTGTGCGTCTAAGGCTAATGGTAACAGTAGGCAAGGGACACAATGTTTTACCCAGGTTCGGGCCCTCTCGATGGAGGTAAAACCCTACTTCCTGCTTGATTGATCTTGATGGTATGAGTATTACAAGAGTTGATCTACCACGAGATCATAGATGCTAAACCCTAGGAGCTAGCCTATGATGCTTATGATTGTTATGATCGTCCCTATACGGACCAAACACTCCGGTTTATATAGACACCGGAGGGGGATAGGGTTTACACAGAGTCGGTTACAAAGAAAGAAATCTAACATCCGAATCGCCAAGCTTGTCTTCCATGCAAAGGAGAGTCCATCCGGACACATGACGAAGTCTTGAGTCTTGTATCTTCACGGTCCAACAGTCCGGCCAAAGTATATAGTCCGGCTATCCGGATACCCCCTAATCCAGGACTCCCTCACCTGGATTTTAAGAACTTCCTCAAGAGAAACCTAGTCAAATTCATTACTGTAGACTTTACGAACGACAAAAAAGTCCTAGGTTGGATAGGCCTCATTGTAGGCAACCCTTAGACCTCGAGAAGAATCGGTTGCTGCCCTCCAGTGGCCAGCCTTCAATGCTGTCCCTGGCAGGAGCCATGGTTCATCCTTTATACGGTAAACTGGAGAAACCTTTACATGTTTCATCGTCATGCATGGCAGCGGAATGTACTAGATATACACCACATCCACTACGCTGCAATGGATGGCTACCTTTGTTTCAATATCTACAAAGGTTGTATGAAGAGCAAGAGCCAAGTGTGCGGTTCAAGCAAAGAAGTATCGGCCAAGAGGAAGAGGGACAAGGACGAAGTCGAGGACATGGACGAGGACTTCGAGTGAGTAAGGTGTCAGTGTCTTTGCTCATGGTGGTTCTAATGTAGTGTCTACCGGATTAGTTGCATAGTTTAATTTCAGGTGTGCTCAGTTTAATTTGAGGGGTGTGTTGTGTTGAGCCTCCAGCAGAACTATGTTATGTTTCTTCTTGTTACTTTAACTCTTCAGTATGTACATACTACTAGTATTTCTTTAATAGAATTTAGCACCCCATTTAAGCACATACTAGCTTTTTTAATAGTACTATATGCATAATTTGGCGACGAGCGCTCTCTATATATACCACCTTTTTTAAATTTCAAGTTTTGCTCCATGGCGCAATCCATCGAAACTACTACTGTACAAAAGTGGAGTATATACATTTTTTAAAAGGCTAGAGGGCGGGGCAGTCTAGCTTGGTCGGTTTCACGAGAGGCGAGGGCCTTTGTGATTCAATGGCTCATTACTACTGTCAAATCGAATAGTACTGCGCCGCCTGCTGCATGCCCGGCTGAACACGCCTCCTCGCCTCCATCAAACCCCTCCGTTAAACCCGCATGCAAACCGAGAATCATACTCCGGCCACATGTCCGTTCATGAGTGGGTCGGAATTAAATGCAACACCGGCCGAGCTCCTCCTGTCGGTGTCAAAACCGACGGATCTCGGGTAGGGGGTCCCTATCTGTGCGTCTAAGGCTAATGGTAACAGGAGGCAAGGGACACAATGTTTTACCCAGGTTTGGGCCCTCTCGATGGAGGTAAAACCCTACTTCCTGCTTGATTGATCTTGATGGTATGAGTATTACAAGAGTTGATCTACCACGAGATCGTAGATGCTAAACCCTAGGAGCTAGCCTATGATGATTATGATTGTTATGATCGTCCCTATATGGACCAAACACTCCGGTTTATATAGACACCGGAGGGGGCTAGGGTTTACACAGAGTCGGTTACAAAGAAAGAAATCTAATACCGGCTCGCCAAGCTTGTCTTCCACGCAAAGGAGAGTCCCATCCGGACACGGGACGAAGTCTTGAGTCTTGTATCTTCACGGTCATACAGTCCGGCCAAAGTATATAGTTCGGCTGTCCGGATACCCCCTAATCCAGGACTCCCTCAGTAGCCCCTGAACCCGGCTTCAATGACGATGAGTCTGGTGCGCAGTTTGTCTTCAGCATTGCAAGGCGGGTTCCATCTCCGAATACTCCAAAGCAGATTGAGGATTGTGCCCGGCTTTGTGAGATAATTTCCGCATTGCACCATAGAGAGCATAGTACTTCATAAATCTGATCTGTTGACAATTTTTGTACGGCGTGCTCCTGCATCGTGGCCCGGCCCAACATGAACCGGTTTTTCTTGGCCTGCCTCGATACGCGTTGCGAGCGGTTTTATAGGCACGCCTTGCCAAAGCAGAGATCGTGTTCCTCTTATTGCGGGATCCTCCATTAATATGGGCGCGTGCAACCCCATGACGCCTGTAGGTATGACTCTGTGTTTTTAGTTAAGTCCCAAGCGGTTACGCTAAGGACGTTTGATATTCACCCCCTTTATAAAGGGGCCGAGGCCTATCCGTCTTTTCTACCACTCTTGCGCCTTTTCGCATCTCGGGTTCTAACACCCGAAGCCCAAGCTCAAGCACTTCGGATCTTCAATCATGTCTGGATCCAACCTTCAAGGCCGGTGGATGGCCTCCTCGGTCACAGAGGAGGACATCGCGAAGCTTAGGGAGGTCAGATATTTGACCGCCGACATCAAGCACAGGCTTCCTGCTCTAGGGTAGGTCATCCCTACTCCCGAGGCCAACGAGAACGTCGTATTTGTTTCTCACTTCCTCCGCAGCTTAGGCTTCACCCTTGATCCCTTTGTGAGAGGGCTCATGTTCTATTATGGGCTAGATTTTCATGATCTAGCTCCGGACGCCATCCTCCACATCTCGTCGTTCATCGTTGTGTGCGAGGCTTTTCTCCACGTCACCCCGCACTTCGGCTTATGGATCAAGAGCTCAAGATGATTGAGGGGTGACACGCGGAGTGCGGAGGTGCTATAATAAGCAGGAACACCGACGCCCCATGGCCAGAGGGCTCCTTCCCAGAGGTGTCCGATCTATGGCAGCGGAGGTGGTTTTACGTCATGGCTCCCAGAGGCACAAAGTGGGTGGCTGCCCCCGACTTCCGTTCGGGCCCTCCTCCTCAACTGGCGTCATGGACCAATGTAGGATGGGATTGGGGGCCTGCTAATGATGTACCAACACTACAGAGCCGTATCTGGGAGCTTCTTGAGAGGGACATTAGCCTTGTCAGCATAATTCAGGTAATGCTAGTCCGACGGATGTTGCCGTGCAAACGCCGGCCTCTCCGGATGTGGGAGTTCAATCCAGAAGGTCCGCTGACTATTCTGCAATTTTTCAGCCTGACGCTCGAAGGGATGTGTAAGTTATTCTTCGGACCACAAGTAAAGTGTCCGGACACCACCGAGGATGCGGGCCTGAGCTGCAATCGCCCAGATACCCAAGTAAGTAACCTAGAAACCGAACACTTTGTTTATATTTATCATAACATTATTCTGAAAATCCTCCGTGGCCAGGAATGGCTCAGCAAGGCGGAGAGAATCAGGTGTCTGGCGCCACTTCCCGAAGGCTCGCCTAGTCCCGCAATAGCCAAGATGCTTGGTCGTGTGCTAAGTAAAGTGCCCTCGGGGAAAGGCGAAGGGAAGAACAGAGAAGCAGAACTTCACACATTGCACATCCAAACCGGGGGAATTGCTACCTCCCCAAAGGAGGATAGTCAGGGAGGGGAATCTAAGGTCTCCTCCCCTCGCGGGAAGAAGAGGGACGCCTCCGAAGACTTGGAGACGGAGGTGCCCAGACAAGGGAAGAAAACTTCACCAGGGGGCCCTGCCCCGAAGGGCGTCTTCACCGTGCCATGCCCGCAAATGGGCCAGCACTCAGCCAAGCTGTAAGTTAATCGTAAATACAAAGCTAGTGCTTCATCCTCCAAGAACAGTAACCGGGATCCATTCTTTGCAGTCCGGCTAGTAGCTCTTCTCGACAGAGTTCGTCTTTTTGCCGAGGCCATAAGCTAGTACTTCGGCCGCCCTAAGCCCGGAGCGTTCGGCTCCCACGGGGGGCGATAAGGAAGGTCCGGCATAGTTCAGCGACCGGCCGAATACGCTGTCGGGCCTTCTGGAGCGAGCTACTCTCTCGGAGGATCACCGTTCACTAATGAGCATGGTGCTTGAGAAGATTTCATCCGCCACAAGCGGGTTGAATGAAGCTTTTACGAGCCTGCTCAGAGGCTTTGAGGTATGTAACGAAATACGTAATTCTTGATTATGGCGCACGCGCTAGGTGTGCTCCATATGGATAGTAGCACCTGAGACTCTGGTTGCCAACCCAAGACGGCAAACAGAGGATCACCTCATTGAGTAATGATAATACTGTGTTTATGCACAGGTGGCTAAGGGTCCGGCAGCCGACCGGTCCATTGAAGTCGCCGAACTAAGGTGACAGATTGGAGTTATTGATTCCGATATAACACTTGTGAACGAGCGGCTTAACGAGTCACAAGGTATGTGCTCTGCTTTCCTTATTTGTTATAGGAAAAACTCAGAGGAGCATAATGTTAATGTTATATGCTTGGACTGTAGACAGAGCTGCTGCCGTGGAAGCCCTGAGGGCGGAGCTTGCCCTAGCCAAGGAACAAGCCCGAGCTAGCAATGCGGCTGCCCTAAAGGCGGCCGAAGAGTTGAGAGCCGAACAGGCTGCTCGTCACCGAAGCGAAGACAGAATAGCCGAGATGGCTGTGGAGCTGAAAAATGCCACCGACCAGTATGAGCTCCATGGAAAAGAGAATAAGGCTAATTCGGTTGACCTGAAGAAGGCCCTTGATGTGCCCAAGGAGACGCGTTCCGAAATTAGGGATGCGCGGGAGGAGCTTCGGCAAGCCGGAGAAATCGCGGCTGGAAACCCCTATTTATTGCGGATGAAGTTCTTAGATCTGAAGTACGCTCCTCTGGATCGACGCTGGAGCCCTGCAGATGCGTATGCGGATCTGGCAAAGAGTACGGCTGATGCGGCCAAGTTTTTCGAGGATCAAAAAGATAATGAAGTGGAAAAGCTATTCTGGTCGCAATTCAGTGCTCTGACGCGCCCGTTGCCATTGAGCGAGAGGATGGCTGTTGTGGCCGAGCTCCATAGGTTGTCCGGTCTTGCAATGAGGTCTGTAATAGACCATCTATGGTCGAAGGGGCCAAAGCCGGACAGTTACTTTGGTTTAGTGGAACAATTGCTTGGTGCTGTGTCGCGAATCGATGTCATGAAAAGGTCGGCGTGCATAGAGGGTGCACGGATGGCTCTTGCCCGCGTTAAAGCATATTGGACAGCTATGGAGGCCACCATCATTGCGACCCTGAATCTGGCGGGAAGCCAGGATCCGGCCGAGCACATCTTGGAACAGGTAACAAAAGGTGCTCGTTTAATAGAGGCTCGGTGCTCGAAGAATGTCATGTTCGAGTGACAAATCGTTTTACTGTAAAAACAATTTTATTGTAATTATGAGGCTATGTTTATACTTTTCGCCCAAAAGTGCTATTGTGCCTCCTGTGCGGCCGTTTTATGTATATATGTAATCCGAAAGTTAGCAGTCGTTGGCTTCAGCCCCCACGCATACAATGCGGGGGGTGTTCACGAAAATGTGCGTAATCACACTTGATCCAACGTCTTGGTCCATTAAGGAGGTGATCGCACGTCTGCTACGTCTTGAGCTTGCGTTGGTTTTCCTTGAAGAGGAAAGGGTGACGCAGCAATAGTAGCGTAAGTATTTCCCTCAGTTTTTGAGAACCAAGGTATCAATCCAGTAGGAGGCTCCTCAAAAGTCCCACGCACCTACACAAACAAACAAAGAACTCGCAACCAACGCAATAAAGGGGTTGTCAGTCCCTTCACGGCCACTTGCGAAAGTGAGATCTCATAGAGATAGTATGATAAGATAAATATATTTTTGGTATTTTATAATTAAGTTCATAAGAACAGAGTAACGCCTTAAGCAAGATGACATGATGTAGAGGGATAAACTCATGCAATATGATATAAACCCCATCTTTTTATCCTCGATGGGAACAATACAATACGTTCCTTGTTGCCCCTGCTGTCACTGGGAAAGTACACCGCAAGATTGAACCCAAAGCTAAGCACTTTTCCCATGGCAAGAAAGATCAATCTAGTAGGCCAAACCAAACTGATAATTCGAAGAGACTTGCAAAGATAACTCAATCATACATAAAAGAATTCAGAGCAGATTCAAATATTTCTCATAGATAAACTTGATCATAAACCCACAATTCATCGAATCTCAACAAACACACCGCAAAAAGAGTTTACATCGAATAGATCTCCACAAGAGAGGGGGAGAACATTGTATTGAGATCCAAAAAGAGAGAAGAAGCCATCTAGCTAATAACTATGGACCCGAAGGTCTGTGGTAAACTACTCACAACTCATCGGAGGGGCTATGGTGTTGATGTAGAAGCCCTCCACGGTCGATTCTCCCTCCGGCGGAGCGCCGGCGAAGGCTCCAAGATGGGATCTCGCGGATACAAAAGGTTACAGCGGTGGAAATTGTGTTTCAATGGCTCCTTGGATGTTTTGGGGTACGTAGGCTTATATAGGAGGAAGAAGTACGTTGGTGGCCGCCCGAGGGGCCCACGAGACAGGGGGAGCGCCCCTATAGGGGGGGGGCGCCCTCCTATCTCATGGCTGCCTTGGTTGCTTCTTGACTTGCACTCCAAGTCCTCTGGATCACGCTCGTTCCAAAAATCACGCTCCCGAAGGTTTCATTCTGTTTGGACTCCGTTTGATACTCCTTTTCTTTGAAATACTGAAATAGGCAAAAAAACAGCAATACGGGCTGGGCCTCCGGTTAGTAGGTTAGTCCCAAAAATGATATAAATGTGTAAAATAAAGCCCATAAACATCCAAAAGGGGTAATATAATAGCATGGAACGATCAAAAATTATAGATACGTTGGAGACGTATCAAGCATCCCCAAGCTTAATTCATGCTCGTCCTCGAGTAGGTAAATGATAAAAAAGAATTTTTTTGTGGAATGCTACCTAGCATAATTCTCAATGTAATTTTCTTTATTGTGGCATGAATGTTCAGATCCAAATGATACAAAATAAAAGTTCATATTAACATGAAAATAGTGATACTTCAAGCATACTAATCAAAGTAATGATGTCTTCTCAAAATAACATGGCCAAAGAAAGTTATCCCTACAAAATCATATAGTCTGACTGTTGCTCTATCTTCAACACACAAAGTATTTAATCATGCACAACCCCTATGATAAGCCAAGCAATTGTTTCATACTTTAATAATCTCAAACTCTTTCCACTTTCACGCAATACATGAGCGTGAGCCATGGACATAGCACTATATGTGGAGTACAATGGTGGTTGTGGAGAAGACAAAAAGGAGAAGATAGTCTCACATCAACTAGGCGTACCAACGGGCTATGGAGATGCCCATTAATAGATATCAATGTGAGTGAGTAGGGATTTCCATGCAACGGATGCACTAGAGCTATAAATATATGAAAGCTCAACAAAAGAAACTAAGTGGGTGTGCATCCAACTTGCTTGCTCACGAAGACCTAGGGCACTTTTGAGGAAGCCCATCATTGGAATATACAAGCCAAGTTTTATAATGAAAAATTCCCACTAGTATATGAAAGTGACAACATATGAGACACTCTAACATGAAGATCATTGTGCTACTTTGAAGCACAAGTGTGGAAAAAGAGATAGTAGCATTGTCCCTTCTCTCTTTTTCTCCCATTTATTTTTTCTTTTCTTTTCTTCTTCTTTTTCTTTGGCCTTCCCTTTTTTTGGCCTTTCTCTTTTTTCCCTTTTTTTTCTTTTTGTAAAGTTCGAAGTCTCATCCCGACTTGTGGGGGAATCATAGTCTTCATCATCCTTTCCTCACTAGGACAATGCTCTAATAATGGAGATCATCACACTTTTATGGATTTACAACTCAAGAATTACAACTCAAAGCTAGAACAAGATATGACTCTATATAAATGCCTCCGAAGGTGTACCGGGATATGCAATGAATCAAGAGCGACATGTATGAAAATTATGAAGGTGGCCTTGCCACAAATACGATGTCAACTACATGATCATGCAAAGAGCAATATGACCAAAGTAATGCGTGTCATATGAACGGAACGGTGGAAAGTTGCATGGAAATATATGTCGAAATGGCTATGGAAATGCCATAATAGGTAGGTATGGTGGCTGTTTTGAGGAACGTATATTGTGGGTGTATGGTACCGGTGAAAGTTATGCGGCGCAAGAGAGGCTAGCAATGATGGAAGGGTGAGGTGCGTATAAGCCATGGACTCAACATTAGTCAAAAGAACTCATATACTTGTTGCAAAAATCTAGAAGTCATAAAAAACCAAAGCACTACACGCATGCTCCTAGGGGGATAGATTGGTAGGAAAAGACCATCGCTCGTCCCCGACCGCCACTCAGAAGGAAGACAATCAATAAATAAAATTGTGCTCCAACTTCATCACAAAGCAGTTCACCATACGTGCATGCTACGAGAATCACAACCCTCAACACAAGTATTTTTCATAATCACCTCAACTAGCATGACTCTAATATCACTACCTCCATATCTCCAAACAATTATCAAGCATCTTATTGATCATAGTATCCAATTCTTTTTCTATGATAGTTTTTACTATACCCAACTTGGATGCTCATCATTCTAGGACCAACTTTGTAACCATAGAAAATACCATGCTGTTCTAAAAGACTCTCAAAAAGATATAAGTGAAGCATGAGAGACTAGCAATTTCTTCAAAACTAAGACACCACCGTGCTCTAAAAGATATAAGTGAAGCACTAGCGCAACAACTGTCAAGCTCAAAAGATATAAGTGAAGCACATAGAGTATTCTAGCAAATTCTAATCAAATAGGCTGCTCCCAAAAGTTGTGTATAGCAAGGATGATTGTGGTAAACTAAAAAGCAAAGACTAATATAATACACGATGCTCCAAGCATAACACATATCATGTGGTGAATAAAAATATAGCTCCAAGTAAAGTTACCAATGAACAAAGACGAAAGAGGGGATGCCTTCCCGGGGCATCCCCAAGCTTAGGCTTTTGGCTATCCTTGAATATCTTGGGGTGCCATGGGCATCCCCAAGCTTAGGATCTTGCCACTCCTTATTCCATAGTCCATAAAAGCTTTACCCAAAACTTGAAAACTTCACAACACAAAACTCAACAGGAAATCTTATAAGCTCCGTTAGTGAAAGAAAACAAAACCACCACATAAGGTACTGTAATGAACTGATTCTTTATTTATTTTGGTGTTAAACCTACAGTATTCCAACTTCTCTATGGTTTATAAACTATTTTACTAGCCATAGATGCACCAAAATAAGCAAACAACACACGAAAAACAGAATCTGTCAAAAACAGAACAGTTTGTAGCAATCTGTAACTAACGCAAACTTCTGGAACTCTAAAAATCCTACCAAAATAGGAGTCCTGGAAAATTTGTCTATTGATAAGCAGCAAAAAGAATCAACGCAAAAGCACATTTCAGTGATTTAACAAAACTAAATTCATGCGCGCAAAGTTTCTGTTTTTCAGCAGAATCAAATCAACTATCATCATAGGTTATCCTATAGGTTCTACTTGGCACAAACACTAATTAAAAGATAAAAACACATCTAAATAGAAGGTAGATGCAAGATTTATTACTAAACAGGAACAAAAAACACAAAACACAAAGAAAATTGGGTTGCCTCCCAACTAGCGCTATCGTTTAACGCCCCTAGCTAGGCATAAAAGCGAAGATAGATCTAAGTAGTGCCATCTTGGCACTAAATTCATAAGTAGCTCGCATGATAGATTCATAAGGTAATTTGACTTTCTTTCTTGGAAAGTGCTCCATGCCTTTCTTTAATGGGAATTGGAATCTAATATTCCCTTCCTTCATATCAATAATCGCACCAATCATTCTAAGGAAAGGTCTACCAAGAATAATAGGGCAAGAAAGATTGCAATCTATATCAAGAACGATAAAATCTACAGGCACCAAATTTCTATTTGTAACAATGAGAACATCATTGATCCTTCCCATTAGCTTTTTAATGGTGGAATCCGCAAGGTGCAAATTTAAAGAGCAATCATCAAGATCATGGAAACCTAGAATATCACATAAAGTTTTCGGAATCGTGGAAACACTAGCATCCAAATCACACAAAGCAGAACACTCATGATCTTTAATTCTAATCTTTATAGTAGGTTCCCACTCATAATTAAGTTTTCTAGGTATAGAAACTTCCAAATTAAGTTTTTCATCATAAGATTGCATCACGGCATCAACGATATGTTTGGTAAAAGCTTTATTTTGACTATAAGCATGAGGAGAATTAACAACGGATTGCAACAAGGAAATACAACCTTCTAAAGAACAATTATCATAATCAAAATCTTTGAAATCTGAGATAGTGGGTTCAATGCTTTTTAAAGTTGTGATCTCTCCAATCCCACTTTTACCAAACTTAGCATCAAGATCTAAAAACTCTGAATTCTTGGGATGCCTTCTAGGTAAAGTTGACTCATCATCAATCCCATAATTATCAAGATTCATATTGCAAAACAAAGATCTAATAGGGGACACATCAATAACTTTAAGATCTTCATCATTATTTTCATCTAACTTTTCTGGTTTAGCGGCCATCTTATTGACTAAGGTGGCTTGCTTATCAGAAATTTTGGCTATAGCATCTTCAAGCCAGGAAATTTGAGAGTTCGCGCCATAAAATTCTTTATTCATATCATCAAGCTCTTTGTTCATAAACCCCAAAAAACCTTTTTGTTCCTTAAGCTCTTTTCTGAAGAAATTATTATGCTCAAATTGCAAATTCATAAATCTCTTCCAACCTTCTAAGAAGGTGGTAGGAACCCTTAGGCAAAGCCATAAGGACAAACAGACACACAAGCAAACAGAAAAGGGCAAGCGAAAGATAGAGAGGAGGAGATTGGGAAAGAGAGGGCAAATAAAACGGCAAGGGTGAAGTGGGGGAGAGGAAAACGAGAGGCAAAAGGCAAATAATGTAAATGCGAGGGAGATGAGTTTGTGATGGGTACTTGGTATGTCTTGACTTGAGCGAAGACCTCGCCGGCAATGGCGCCAGAAATCCTTCTTGCTACGTCTTGAGCTTGTGTTGGTTTTCCTTGAAGAGGAAAGGGTGATGCAGCAATAGTAGCGTAAGTATTTCCCTCAGTTTTTGAGAACCAAGGTATCAATCCAGTAGGAGGCTCCTCAAAAGTCCCACGCACCTACACAAACAAACAAAGAACTCGCAACCAACGCAATAAAGGGGTTGTCAATCCCTTCACGACCACTTGCGAAAGTGAGATCTAATAGGGATAGTATGATAAGATAAATATATTTTTGGTATTTTATAATATAGATGCAAAAAGTAAAGATGCAAATAAAAGTAGATTGAAAGCAAATATGATAAGAGATAGACCCGGGGGCCATAGGTTTCATTAGAGGCTTCTCTCAAGATAGGATAAGTATTACGGTGGGTGAACAAATTACTGTCGAGCAATTGATAGAAAAGCGAATAATTATGAGATTATCTAGGCATGATAATGTATATAGGCATCACGTCCGCAACAAGTAGACCGACTCCTGCCTGCATCTACTACTATTACTCCACACATCGACCGACTCCTGCCTGCATCTAGAGAATTAAGTTCATAAGAACAGAGTAACGCCTTAAGCAAGATGACATGATGTAGAGGGATAAACTCATGCAATATGATATAAACCCCATCTTTTTATCCTCGATGGCAACAATACAATACGTGCCTTGCTGCCCCTGCTGTCACTGGGAAAGGACACTGCAAGATTGAACCCAAAGCTAAGCCCTCCCATGGCAAGAAAGATCAATCTAGTAGGCCAAACCAAACTGATAATTCGAAGAGACTTGCAAAGATAACTCAATCATACATAAAAGAATTCAGAGGAGATTCAAATATTTCTCATAGATAAACTTGATCATAAACCCACAATTCATCGGATCTCGACAAACACACCGCAAAAAGAGTTTACATCGAATAGATCTCCACAAGAGAGGGGGAGAACATTGTATTGAGATCCAAAAAGCGAGAAGAAGCCATCTAGCTAATAACTATGGACCCGAAGGTCTATGGTAAACTACTCACAACTCATCGGAGGGGCTATGGTGTTGATGTAGAAGCCCTCCGTGGTCGATTCCCCCTCCGGCGGAGCGCCGGCAAAGGCTCCAAGATGGGATCTCGCGGATACAAAAGGTTACGGCGGCGGAAATTGTGTTTCGGTGGCTCCCTGGATGTTTTCGGGGTACGTAGGCTTATATAGGAGGAAGAAGTATGTCGGTGGCCGCCCGAGGGGCCCACGAGACAGGGGGCGCGCCCTATAGGGGGCGCGCCCTCCTATCTCATGGCTGCCTCGGCTGCTTCTTGACTTGCACTCCAAGTCCTCTGGATCACGTTCGTTCCAAAAATCACGCTCCGGAAGGTTTCATTCCGTTTGGACTCTGTTTGATATTCCTTTTCTTCGAAATACTAAAATAGGCAAAAAAACAGCAATACGGGCTGGGCCTCCGGTTAGTAGGTTAGTCCCAAAAATGATGTAAATGTGTATAATAAAGCCCACAAACATCCAAAAGGGGTAATATAATAGCATGGAACAATCAAAAATTATAGATACGTTGGAGACGTATCAAGCATCCCAAGCTTAATTCCTGCTCGTCCTCGAGTAGGTAAATGATAAAAAGATAACTTTTGATGTGGAATGCTACCTAGCATAATTCTCAATGTAATTTTCTTTATTGTGGCATGAATGTTCAGATCCAAATGATTCAAAATAAAAGTTCATATTGATAAAAGAAATAGTAACACTTCAAACATACTAATCAAAGTAATCATGTCTTCTCAAAATAACATGGCAAAAGAAAGTTTGTCCCTACAAAATCATATAGTTAGGCTATGCTTCATTTTTGTCACACAAAGATGTTCCCAACTTCTATACCCCCGATGACAAGCCAAGCAATTGTTTCGTACTTAAATAATCTCAAACTTTTTCAACCTTCACGCAATACATGAGCGTGAGCCATGGATATAGCACTATGGGTGGAATAGAATATGATGATGGGGATTGTGTGGAGAAGACAAAAAAGGAGAAAGTCTCACATTAAAGAGGATAATCAGCGGGCTATGGAGATGCCCATCAATTGATGTCAACATGAGGAGTAGGGATTGCCATGCAACGGATGCACTAGAGCTATAAATGAATGCTCAACAAAAGAAAACTAGTGGGTGTGCATCCAACTTGCTTGCTCACGAAGACCTAGGGCATTTGAGGAAGCCCATCGTAGGAATATACAAGCCAAGTTCTATAATGAAAAATTCCCACTAGTAAGAAAAAGACAACTTATGAGACTCACTATATGAAAAACATGGTGCTACTTTGAAGCACAATATATGAGACTCACTACATGAAGAACAAGGTGCTACTTTGAAGCACAAGTGTGGAAAAAGAGATAGTAACATTGCCCTTTCTATTTATTTTCTTCTTTTTTCATTTTTTTCCTTTTTCTTTTTTTTTCTTTGGGCCTTTCTTTTTTTCTTTTTGGCCTTTCTTTTCTTTTTTTTTCTTTTTGGGCAATGCTCTAATAATGATGATCATCACACTTCTATTGATTACAACATATGAATTACAACTCGAAACTAGATCAAGATATGACTCTATATGGATGCCTCCGGCGGTGTACCGGGATGGTGCAATGAATCAAGAGTAACATGTATGAAAAATAATGCATGGTGCCTTTGCCACAAATACGATGTCAACTACATGATCATGCAAGGGCAATATGACAAAAGTAAAGTATGTCATGATGATGAAGAACGGAATGGTGGAAAGTTGCATGGATATATATCTCGGAATGGCTATGGAAATGCCATAATAGGTAGGTATGGTGGCTGTTTTGAGGAAGATATAAGGAGGTTTATGTGTGATAGAGTGTATCGTATCACGCGGTTTGGATGCACCGGCGAAGTTTGCACCAACTCTCAAGGTGAGAAAGGGCAATGCACGGTACCAAAGAGGCTAGCAATGGTGGAAAGGTAAAAGTGCGTATAATCCATGGACTCAACATTAGTCAAAAGAACTCATATACTTATTGCAAAAATTTAGATGTCATCAAAAATCAAGCACTACGCTCATGCTCCTAGGGGGATAGATTGGTAGGAAAAGACCATCGCTCGTCCCCGACCGCCACTCATAAGGATGCACAAGCCAGGTACACTTCATGTTTCAAATTTGTTACACAACTTTGACTATACGTGCATGCTACGGGACTTGCTAACTTCAACACAAGCATTCTTTAAATTCATAATCACCCAACTAGCATGACTTTAATATCACTACCTCCATATCTCAAAACAATTATCAAGTATCAAATTGATCATAGCATCCAATTCGCTTCCTATGATAGTTTTTATTATACCCAACTTGGATGTTCATCATTCTAGGACCAACTTTATAACCATAGCAAATACCATGCTGTTCTAAAATACTCTCAAAAATATATAAGTGAAGCATGAGAGACTAGTAATTTCCTCAAAATTAAGACACCACCGTGCTCTAAAAGATATAAGTGAAGCACTAGAGCAAAAACTATCAAGCTCAAAAGATATAAGTGAAGCACATAGAGTATTCTAGCAAACTCTAATCAAATAGGCTTCTCCCAAAAGGTGTGTACAGCAAGGATGATTGTGGTAAACTAAAAAGCAAAGACTAATATAATACACGACGCTCCAAGCAAAACACATATCATGTGGCGAGTAAAAATATAGCTCCAAGTAAAGTTACCACTGAACGAAGACGTAAGAGGGGATGCCTTCCCGGGGCATCCCCAAGCTTAGGCTTTTGGCTATCCTTGAATATCTTGGGGTGCCATGGGCATCCCCAAGCTTAGGATCTTGCCACTCCTTATTCCATAGTCCATAAAAGCTCTACCCAAAACTTGAAAACTTCACAACACAAAACTCAACAGGAAATCTTATAAGCTCCGTTAGTGAAAGAAAACAAAACCACCACATAAGGTACTATAATAAACCCATTATTTATTTATTTTGGTGTTAGACCTACTGTATTCCAACTTTTCCATGGTTTATAAACTATTTTACTAGCCATAGATGCATTGAAATAAGCAAAAAACACACGAAAAACAGAATCTGTCAAAAACAGAACAGTCTGTAGCAATCTGTAACTAACTCAAACTTATGGAACTCTAAATATCCTACAAAAATAGGAAGTCCTGGAAAATTTGTTTATTGATCGGGAGCAAAAATAATCAATGCAAAAGCATGTTCCTTTGATTTAACAAAACTAAATTCGTGCGTGCAAAGTTTCTGTTTTTTAGCAGACTCAAATCAACTATCATCATAGGTTATCATATAGGTTCTACTTGGCACAAACACTAACTAAAAGATAAAAACACATCTAAAAATAAGGTCGATGCAAGATTTGTTACTAAACAGGAGCAAAAACAAAAAACACAAAGAAAATTGGGTTGCCTCCCAACTAGCGCTATCGTTTAACGCCCCTAGCTAGGCATAAAAGCGAAGATAGATCTAACGAGTGCCATCTTTGGCACTAAATTCATAAGTAGCCCGCATGATAGATTCATAAGGTAATTTGACTTTCTTTCTTGGAAAGTGCTCCATGCCTTTCTTTAATGGAAATGGAATCTAATATTCCCTTCCTTCATATCAATAATCGCGCCAATCGTTCTAAGGAAAGGTCTACCAAGAATAATAGGGCAAGAAAGATTGCAATCTATGTCAAGAACGATAAAATCCATGGGCACCAAATTTATTTGCAACAATAAGAACATCATTGATCCTTACCATAGGCTTTTTAATGGTGGAATCCGCAAGGTGCAAATTTAAAGAGCAATCATCAAGATCATGGAAACCTAGAATATCACATAAAGTTTTCGGAATCATGGAAACACTAGCACCCAAATCACACAAAGAAAAACACTCATGATCTTTAACTCTAATCTTTATAGTAGGTTCCCACTCATCATTAAGTTTTCTAGGTATAGAAACTTCCAAATTAAGTTTTTTCATCATAAGATTGCATCAAGGCATCAACAGTATGTTTGGTAAAAGCTTTATTTTGACTATAAGCATGAGGAGAATTAACAACGGATTGCAACAAGGAAATACAACCTTCTAAAGAACAATTATCATAATCAAAATCTTTGAAATCCGAGATAGTGGGTTCAATGCTTTTTAAAGTTATGATCTCTCCAATCCCACTTTTACCAAATTTAGCATCAAGATCTAAAAACTCTGAATTCTTGGGATGCCTTCTAGGTAAAGTTGACTCATCATCAGTCCCATAATTATCAAGATTCATATTGCAAAACATAGATCTAATAGGAGACGCATCAATAACTTTAAGATCCTCATCATTATTTTCATGGAAACTAGAAGAACACGCCTTTACAAAGCAATCTTTTTTAGCACGCAATCTAGCGTTTCTTTCTTTGCACTCATCGACATTCTCATTGCTTTGAGAGACTCATTGATATCATGCTTAGGAGGAGAAGATCTAAGTTTAAGAGAATCAACATCAAGCGAAAGTCTATCAATGTTCCTAGCCAAATCATCAACTTTGAGTAATTTTTCTTCAAGCAAAGCATTAAAATTCTTTTGAGAAATCATAAATTCTTTCACACTATTCTCAAAATCAGAGGGCATCTTATTAAAATTACCATAAGAATTATTGTAGGAATTTCCATAATTATTAGAGGAATTACTATGGAACGGTCTAGCATTAAAGTTTCCTCTATAAGCATTGTTTGCAAAACTATTCCTACCAACAAAATTCACATCCATAGATTCATTATTATTCTCAATCAAGGAAGACAAAGGCATATCATTGGGATCAAGAGGAGTACTTTTAGTAGCAAACAATTTCATAAGTTCATCCATCTTTCCACTCAAAACATTGATTTCTTCTATAGCATGCACTTTTTTACTAGAAGATCTTTCAGTGTGCCATTGAGAATAATTAGCCATAATATTATCAAGAAGTTTGTAGCATCTCCTAACGTTATTTCCATAAACGTGCCTCCCGCGGCCGAATCTAAGAGATTTCTAGAAGCAAAGTTCAAATTGGCATAAAGATTTTGTATGATCATCCATAAATTCAAACCATGAGTAGGGCAATTGTGAAGCATCAATTTCATTCTTTCCCAAGATTGGGAGACATGCTCATGATCAAGTTGTTTAAAATTCATAATATCGTTCCTAAGAGTGATAATCTTAGCGGGAGGAAAATACTTAGAGATAAAAGCGTCTTTGCACTTGTTCCAAGAATCAATACTATTTTTAGGCAAAGACGAAAACCAAACTTTAGCATGATCTCTAAGTGAAAACGGAAATAACTTCAATTTAACAATATCGTTATCCGTATCTTTCTTATTTTGCATATCACACAAATCAACAAAGTTGTTTAGATGAGTAGCGGCATCTTCACTAGTAAGGTCGGCGAATTGATCTTTCATAACAAGATTCAGCAAAGCAGTATTGATTTCACAAGACTCGACATCATTAAGAGGAGCAATCGGAGTACTAAGGAAATCATTATTATTGGTATTCGAGAAATCACACAATTTGGTATTATCTTGTGCCATGGCAACAAGTAATCCAACACACAAGCAAACAGAAAAAAGGCAAGCAAAAAAGAGAGGAGGAGATTGGGAAAGAGAGGGCGAATAAAACGGCAAGGGTGAAGTGGGGGAGAGGAAAGCGAGAGGCAAACGGCAAAAAATGTAAATGCGAGGGAGATGAGTTTGTGATGGGTACTTGGTATGTCTTGGCTTGAGCGAAGACCTCCCCGACAACGGTGCCAGAAATCCTTATTGCGACGTCTTGAGCTTGCGTTGGATTTCCTTGAAGAGGAAAGGGTGATGCAGCAATAGTAGTGTAAGTATTTCCCTCAGTTTTTGAGAACCAAGGTATCAATCCAGTAGGAGGCTCCTCAAAAGTCCCACGCACCTACACAAACAAACAAAGAACTCGTAACCAACGCAATAAAGGGGTTGTCAATCCTTTCACGGCCACTTGCGAAAGTGAGATCTAATAAAGATAGTAAGATAAGATAAATATATTTTTAGTATTTTATAATATAGATGCAAAAAGTAAAGATGCAAATAAAAGTAGATTGGAAGCAAATATGATAAGAGATAGACCTGGGGGCCATAGGTTTCACTAGTGGCTTCTCTCAAGATAGCATAAGTATTACGGTGGGTGAACAAATTACTGTCAAGCAATTGATAGAAAAGCGAATAATTATGAGATTATCTAGGCATGATCATGTATATAGGCATCACGTGCGCAACAAGTAGACCGACTCCTGCCTGCATCTACTACTATTACTCCACATATCGACCGACTCCTGCCTGCATCTAGAGTATTAAGTTCATAAGAACAGAGTAACGCATTAAGCAAGATGACATGATGTAGAGGGATAAACTCAAGCAATATGATATAAACCCCATCTTGTTATCCTTGATGGCAACAATACAATACGTGCCTTGCAACCCTTTCTATCACTTGGTAAGGACACCGCAAGATTGAACCCAAAGCTAAGCACTTCTCCCATGGCAAGAAAGATCAATCTAGTAGGCCAAACCAAACTGATAATTCGAAGAGACTTGAAAGATAACTCAATCATACATAAAAGAATTCAGAGAAGATTCAAATATTATTCATAGATAAACTTGGTCATAAACCCACAATTCATCGGATCTCGAGAAACACACTGCAAAAAGAGTTTACATCGAATAGATCTCCACAAAAGAGGGCGAGAACATTGTATTGAGATCCAAAAAGAGAGAAGAAGCCATCTAGCTAATAACTATGGACCCATAGGTCTGTGGTAAACTACTCACAACTCATCGGAGGGGCAAGGATGTTGATGTAGAAGCCCTCCATGGTCGATTCCCCCTCCGGCAGAGCGCCGGCGAAGGCTCCAAGATGGGATCTCGCGGATACAGAAGGTTACGGTGGTGGAAATTGTGTTTTGTTTTCTCCCTAGATGTTTTTGGGGTACGTAGGCTTATATAGGAGGAAGAAGTACGTCGGTGGACGCTCGAGGGGCCCACTAGACAGGGGGGCCCTATAGGGGGCACCCTCCTATCTCGTGGAATCTTTGGCTGCTTCTTGACTTGCACTCCAAGTCCTCTGGATCACGTTCGTCCCAAAAATCACGCTCCCGAAGGTTTCATTCCGTTTGGACTCCGTTTGATATTCCTTTTCTTCAAAATACTGAAATAGGCAAAAAAAACAGAAATACGGGCTGGGCCACCGATTAGTAGGCTAGTCCCAAAAATGATATAAATGTGTAAAATAAAGCCCATAAACATCCAAAAGGGGTAATATAATAGCATGGAACAATCAAACATTATAGATACGTTGGAGACGTATCACAACTCATCATATAGCAGCATTAGGAGCAGCTCATAGCAATGCATCATATAGCAGCAGCAGAAGTAGCTCATAGCAATTCATCGTATAGTGAATCAGAATGAAAATTTGGCAAAAAATCAGAGGAGATCCTCACCTTGTTGGATGAGCTCATCCTTCAACAGCACCTCAAGGCCATGGCCTGGGAGGAGGGGAGGGAGAATAAGGTGCCTTCTGTCGTAGTGTGACATCAGCCGTAGTTGTGCAGCGCCTGCCAGAGTAGTGCGTTGGATGAACCATAGTGGAGCAGCTGTTGGAGACCATGAGAATGAGGGGCGGCGCCAGAGGGAGGAGCAGCCAGGGAGATTTTCCCCTACCCACCAGCCATGTAGCCTAGCTGGACAGAGCATCATCAAGGACTGGGCCAGATGGGAGCAGTGGCGACGGCTCGCTGGAGGAACCCTAGTGCTGCAGGCAGGGGATCGAGGTAGAGGGAAAGGGGAGAGGAGATGCAAGCGGGCAGGGCAATGAACGCTTGTGTGTTTGTTTTTACTTGAGGGTCAGGTGTGACACGGGCGTTAGCAGTTGCATTTTGAATGTAATATAGGCTGACAACAGAGTCATTTCACTATTCCCCTTCCCTTCAATTTTTAGTGAGATTCTACCCGAAACACCCCCCTCCAAAGCGAAATTAGTTAAGCCCAAGCCCATAACTCAAAAATGACTTCTTTACATCTTTTATGGCTTATTTTGACAATAAGCCCTGAAAAGGCGGAATCGAACTGGCCCTTAACCTGCAATTCAATTGTGCGTGCAATGATGAATCACTCATGCCTGCTATAGTGTACATTTAGGCATCATCATACATGGCATAACCTAATACATGTGCATTCCATGTAGAATCTGGAATATGCAATGTTTATGTTAGTTCATATGTTGCACATGATGTTTAAATGCCCCTTAAATCTGGTCAGTCAAGTGATGGTCTTTAAGCCTCCTTCTTTGCTTCTTTTCTTGATATGTAAGATTTGCTCACACATCTATTCAATTGCTTGTTTGCATCAGCCAGTCATACTAGGACTGTTTGCTTTGATTACTTGTTGTTCTTGACCTAACACTCTAACAGAGCTTGTCAACGATTTAAACACTAAGGGATGCTATAGTGGGGCCTTGTCTAACTCATAGGTGACATAAAGGTTTCGCTGTACACTAAAGTAGGCTCTCCAAGAGTACCTGGAGATCCAGTTCGAAGGTATGCATAGTTTTTACATAGTGCAGACATAGTAAATGCTCATTTCATTGTGTGCAAGTGCAAGAGATGCGGCATGTTTCATTATGTGGTGTTGTTTTGTTATAATCTCATCCTTTTGTGTTCACAGACTGGAAAGTATGCATATTTATCTTCCGAGGAGACGAGTAACTAGTTTGTGTCACCTTGTAGAGGGGGTGCAATGAAGATAAGATTGAGGATTTCCAAGTACAAGATGTTAGGAACGAGCCTTGCAAGAGAAGTAGGAGCTGCGTTGAGCCTCTTCAACCTGTTAAGGTAAGTCACTATATCCAACTCAACAGTTCAATTCCTTGTTTGTTTCAGGCATAGTTAATTTTCTCTTTTCAATTGCTTTATTTGTCCTCAGTTAATGAGATGCCCAAATAATGAAGCCTGGTGTTGGGTACTTGTATAACTATTAGTTGACATAATTAAAGGCCTTACCATTTAATTACTCTACCGAAGTGTGCCTGAAGCTTTGAAGTCTATTAACCATCTATTATTGCATGAGGCTCACAATCTAGTTTATACTAGGCTAATAATTGCATAGTTTTGCTTGCTGTAGTATGTTTGTATGAAACCCTCTGCTGCTCCCTAAGACTTTAATTGAGCTACAGAATGGTCAACTGCTTGCTTACTTATACGCAACGTGATGTCTAAATTTGTAACTTGTCTGTGTTTTGGATTGGGCCCCAACATCATGCTCCTCTGGTGAGCTAAGAGAGGTTTCTGTATGCAGGTTGCACAAACTATCTTTTTTATAATTTTTAAAATATCACCTGCTTATGCTTCATGACGTGTAACATTATTGTTTGTCCTGTTTTGCCATGTAGTACAAAATAGTGTCTTGCTCGCTTCACTGTTGTAACTATATTTTTGCCCTAGTCATGTGTTCTTACAGAAACATTTCAGGATTAAGTGACATCAACACAAAGATCTGCGAGCAGTGCGGCATGGCCATTACCGAATGATTATGCATTGGAATTGGAGTGTGTTGATGTTCTCGAGCATCAACTAGAGGTAGCAAGACAACGTGTACATGATTCTCAACGTACAATCAACAAGTTGAGATTGGACATGCAGGTAGGGGTGGAATTCGAGCCGAGTCGAGCCAGCTCGACTCGACTTGCTAAAGCTCGTTTCATTAACGAGCTAGCTCGACTTGACTCGTTACTATAACGAGCTCAAATCCAAGATTGGCTCGACTCGCATAACTCGCGAGCTGGCTCGTTTAGCTTGTTAAGCTCGTTAAAGATATGAAGATAAAACCTTATAAATATGACAAAAATATTAATTGGGAACTTAACATGTACATATATGGGCATGCACTTGAGAGTCTCCTAGGAGGCCGGGCATTGAGCAGCTCGGCCTTGTGCTGGGACGTTAGGTCGTTAGTGGCTGTTATTTACTACCCCTAAAAAATGCTAATTTTTTTACCGAGCCTAACGAGTTACATGAGTACTCATGAGATCGGCTCGTTTAACTCGGACAGTAAACGATCTTAAACTAAAGCTTGGCTCGACTCGTTATTGTTCGAGTTCGAGTCGATTCGAGCCGAGTCACGAGCTACTCGTTTAGCTCGCGAGCTTCGAGCTTTTTTTCCAGCCCTACATGCAGGTATTAGATGCAGGAGTCAAAAAATGAAACAAGACACTGAGGTAACCACGAAAAAATTGGAGATTTTGCAGACTAAAATTTGTGCTATATGAATCCGGCCAATCCTATTTTCTAAAGAGATTATAGTTCAAATGGAGTTAAGTTGATGCGCGTCCATGATGTATGAGCTGTATTTGCCCAGTGTATGTAATTTGTTGTTTGTGTATGCTTTATTATCACCGGTGCCGAACCATAATGCCCAGTGGGTATAATCGGCTGTAATTTGTTTATTGTATAGTGTAGGATTATTCTACCTTTGTATGCCTTGGTCTCTTTGTTGTATTGTGTATGTTTTTTAGAGGTGATAGTATAGAGTAGGATAATTCTTTGATCGTTCAAAGGGGGCCAACTCACCCAAACATTGTAGTGACCATGCCCCTCCACGGGCCGTACGATCCATGGGCCATCTATAGGACGGACGATCCATGGCCTTCTTTGGGCCGGCGCATCCATGGGACTTCAATGGGCCGTCGGATCCGTGGGCCTTCAATGGGCCGTCCGATCCATGGGCCTTCAATGGGCCATCCGATCCATGGGCCTTCTACGTCCCATAGGATCCATGGGCCTTGTACGGGCCGACTCATCTATGGGCCTTGTACGGTCCTTTAATGGGCCGTAAATGGGCTAGAGTGGAAATCGTACGTTTTATGGGCTGACCATAATGGGCCATTAATAGGCGATATTTGATGATGCTATGAAAATGGCCCAACAGATTAACGGGCCACAAACGGGCCGACTGTATCCATGGGCTGAATTTGGCCCACAAGCAGAAAAGGCCAGTAACGAGCCATAAGTAACCGAATGCTGGAAATGAGCTCAAGAATAAATGGGCCCTGAGAAGGCCAAAAGGTAACACGGGCTGGAAACGACCCAATGGAATAATGAGCCGCTAATGGGTATAAAGTGATACACTATTCATTATGGGTCGGTTTCACCATGGGCCGTTAATGGGCCAAGACTTACAAAGGGACTCGTATGGGCCGAAAGACGTCATGGGCCATACATGGGCCGGAAGTTACAAGGGACTGGAATCATATTGGACGACCCAGATGACGCTACTGGGCCTAATACCGTTAGGTCAGAATGGGCCGTGAGTTAGCGGGCTGTAAATGGGCTATATGCGAACATGTCGTTAACAGGCTTTCATTGGGTCGGCCCGCCACCTTTTGACCAGGTCAAACGGGTCGGCCTTTTCACAGGAATGGGCCTCTGTTGGGCCGTGCCACATGTCGACGTATCATAGGTGCCTTGTGTCCAATGAGTGGATGACATCTGTCCCAACGATGAGCCGACACATGTTTCCTCCGACCAATGATGATTTTACACGTGGAAAATCCCCATTGGTCGGGGCTGTTAACGGGTTATCGGATCCAAAACCACACCCGATAGCTTAACGGTGTTCCGTTATGGTGGATGCCACATGTCGGTCACCCTTGATGAAAGCACTTCTGTGACACGCGATTTATCGTCATGGAAGTGGACACTTCTGTGATGATAATTTTGGTAATGTCATGGAACACTTCTACGACAGCATAGGTATGACTATCTTGATTCTGTCATAAAATCGTCATGGATGTACATGCATGACAAAAAACACGACCTACTGTGAAAAACATGTATCATCACGGAAGTGTGTTTTTTTTGTAGTGCATGACCTAAACGATTTAGTCATTCTTCATAAAGGTGAGATATAACATTTTCATTTCGATAAAGACATCTCCCCAGGTCTTTGTTAAAACCTTCTTGGTGATGTTTAAATTTTCTCATCATCTCGTTGAGTTCATCTGCCTACTAATAAATGCTGAACAATACATCTTTTCTTGTTTGGCTTGCTCAATGGGTTTACTCGTTCTCTTTTTTTACCTCTCTGAATTCATCCATGATTTCAACATGGTAAAAAAATATGAGAACTTAGCCGGTTCTTTAGTATACCATTATTCTTTACCGGTCATGAACTTTTGTATCAACTCCTTTCTGCCTCCAAGGTTAAGGACATGAATGCTACACATGCACTAATGTCAAGAACATATTTAGATTCATCAAGTCTCCTCAGAGTCTCGCTATCTTGGACAAAGGGAAAAACTTGTTCATGAATTTCTCTTCACACGCCTTCCATCTGGTTATGTTGCGATAGGGAAGCTTGTTATACCATTCTTCAGCCTAATCCCTCAAAGATAATTTGAAGAGTTTAAGCAAGATAAAATCTCTACGTACATTTTTTATTTTAAAAATACCACATAGAGCATCAAAGAACATTAGATGTGCTTGAGGGTCTTCTTCTTCCTCTCCTGAATACGCATGCCTTTTCACTTCTTTGATAAGTTCACAATTAACTGAATACTCAAAAGCAAAATCAGTATGATAAACTACGGGAGATCTTGAGCCCATATAAGGAGCACAATACCCCTGCAAAGATTTTTCCTTCTTTCGAGTGATCCTCGTGTCTGCAAACAAAGTATTAATCTCAGTAGTTTGACTTTTTTGAATAATATTTGTAAAAATGAAGCTCATCACTGATGATCCACAAGTGTAGGGGATCTATCATAGTCCTTTCGATAAGTAAGAGTGTCGAACCCAACAAGGAGAAAAAGGAAATGACAAGCGGTTTTCAGTAAGGTATTCTCTGCAAGCACTGAAATTGGAGGTAACAGATAGTTTTGTGATAAGGTAATTTGTAACGGGTAACAAGCAATGAAAGTAAATAAAGTGCAGCAAGGTGGCCCAATCCTTTTTGTAGCAAAGGACAGGTCTGGACAAGTTCTTATAATGAGAGAAGTACTCCCGAGGACACATGGGAATTATTGTCAAGCTAGTTTTCATCACGTTCATATGATTCGCGTTCGTTACTTTGATAATTTGATATGTGGGTGGACCGGTGCTTGGGTACTGCCCTTTCTTGGACAAGCATCCCACTTATGATTAACCCCTATTTCAAGCATCGGCAACTACAAAAGAAGTATTAAGGTAAACCTAACCATAGCATGAAACATATGGATCCAAAGCAGCCCCTTACGCAGCAACTCATAAAATAGGGTTTAAGCTTCTGTCACTCTAGCAACCCATCATCTACTTATTACTTCCCAATGCTTTCCTCTAGGCCCAAATAATGGTGAAGTGTCATGTATTCGACATTCACATAACACCACTAGAGGAGAGACAACATACATCTCATCAAAATATCGAACGAATACCAAATTCACATGACTACAAATAGCAAGACTTAACACATGTCCTCAGGAACAAACGTAACTACTCACAAAGCATATTCATGTTCATGATCAGAGGAGTATTAATATGCATTAAGGATCTGAACATATGATCTTCCACCAAATAAACCAACTAGCATCAACTACAATGAGTAATCAACACTACTAGCGACCCACAGGTACCAATATGAGGTTTGGATACAAAGATTGGATACAAGAGATGAACTAGGGTTTGAGAGGAGATGGTGCTGGTGAATATGTTGATGGAGATTGACCCCCTCCCGATGAGAGGATCGTTGGTGATGACGATGGTGATGATTTCCACCTCCCGGAGGGAAGTTTCCCCGGCAGAACAGCTCCCCCTGAGCCCTAGATTGGTTCCGCCAAGGTTCCGCCTCGTGGCAGCGGAGTTTCCTCCCGAAAGCTTGCTTCTGATTTTTTCCAGGGTAAAAGACTTCATATAGCAAAAGATGGGCACCGGAGGGCTGCCAGGTGGCCCACGAGGCAGGGGGCGCGCCCAGGGTGTAGGGCGCGCCCTGCACCCTCATGGGTGATGGGTGGCCCCCCTCAGGTGTTTCTTCCGCTGAATATTTTTTATTAATTCCCAAAATGACATTCATGGAGTTTAGGACTTTTGGAGCTGTGCAGAATAGGTCTTCAATGTTTGCTACTTTTCCAGCCCAGAATCCCAGCTGCCGGCATTCTCCCTCTTTATGTAAACCTTGTAAAATAAGAGAGAATAGCCATAAGTATTGTGACATAACGTGTAATAACAGCCCATAATGCAATAAATATTGATATAAAAGCATGATGCAAAATGGATGTGTCAACTCCCCCTAGCTTAGACCTCGCTTGTCCTCAAGGGAAGCCGATATCGAAAAATATGTCCACATGTTTAGAGATAGAGGTGTCGATAAAAATAAGATACGGACATGAGGGCATCATGATCATTCTTATAACAGCAACATATATATATATATATTGTCATATGATTCCTTATGCTCAAGTAACAATCTATTCACAATGTCAAGTATGATTCAGAAACTTCATTAAGAACTAACAAACTATGATCTTAGTCATTGAAGCAATTGCAATTTATCATAACATCAGAAAGAATCAATAATAGAGCTTTTCAGCAAGTCCACATACTCAACTATCATTTAGTCTTTCACAATTGCTAACACTCACGCAATACTTATGGTTATGGAGTTTTAATCGGACACAGAGAAAGATAGGGGCTTATAGTGTTGCCTCCCAACCTTTTACCTCAAGGGTAATGTCAACAATAATAGTTCATCCTAACTTACATCCAATTGGATATATATATCATGATCTTCACAACACGAGGTGCTTGCCAAAGGATAAAATGTAAAAGGGAAAGGTGAAGATCACCTTGACTCTTGCATAATGTAAAAGATAGGCCCTTCGTAGAGGGAAGCAGAGGTTGTCGTGTGCTTTTAGGTTGGATGCACAAAATCTTAATGCAAAAGAACGTCACTTTATATTGCCACTTGTGATATGAACCTTTATTATGCAGTCCGTAACTTTTATTACTTCCATATCACAAGATCGTATAAAGCTTATTTTCTCCACACTAATAATTCATACATATTTATAGAGCAATTTTTATTGTATGCAATATGACAACTTACTTGAAGGATCTTACTCAATCCATAGGTAGGTATGGTGGACTCTCATGGAAAAAACTGGGTTTAAGGATATTGGAAGCACAAGTAGTATCTCTACTTGTTGCAAGGAATTTGGCTAGCATGAGGGGGAAAGGCAAGCTCAATATGTTTCAATGATCCATGACAATATACTTTAACTGAGATGTGAGAAAACATAACCCATTGCGTTGTCTTCCTTCTCCAACATCAACTCTTTAGCATGTCTGTCACATCCCTAGCTTCTGGTGCTGCCTGGTGTTTGCATCATGTTTAAATTTTGAAACTTGAACTGAGGGAAATTGGAAGCCTCAAAACCCTAAATAAAAGAAGGGCAAAAACCCTAAAAATCTCATTCATTGTTCCAAAATGCTCTTCTTAAATGTTTGATAATTTTTGGCAAGGGTTCTGGTCCCAACCAAAATATTGAACATTTTAGGAGGATTTATTTTTGGGACTTTGAATTTAATTCATTAGCTATTTGAATTTGAATTATATTCATATAATTAGAATATAATTTCAAATACCCCTGAAATATTTTATGAGCTTTTGGAAAAGTCCATCTAGCAAAATAAAAATATTCAGAGGAGCTTTTGGCATTGTTTGAATTATTTTTAAATTCAAAACAATGGCAAAACGAAATTAAATAAAACAAAACAGAAGAAAAAAATAAAACAAAGCAGAGGACTACCTGGCGCTCACCTCAGCCCACTTACCTGGCCCAACTCCTCCAGCGCGGCCCAGCCCACCCTTTTCCTGTCGTCTTCCTCCCCTCGCACCGAAGCAGCTCGGTGGCGAGCGCTGGCGATGCCCCGGCCACCTCCTGCTTGCCGCCTTCCCCTCGTCGCCCTGGACTCCGTCCGCGACGCCACGCAGCCCCTGGCCCTTCTCACTCCCTATGTACTCCTCCCCCCCTTCTCTGCTCTCTCCCGCAGCACCACCGACACGCCACCATCACCGCCGACGCCGATTGCCGCAGCCACCGGCCAACCCACGCCCTCCCGCTGAGCTCAGGAGCTCCGCCACTCCGTCCTCGACCCACCTCACCGAGCCACGCCCCTCCGGAAGCCCCCGAACGACCTCACCGGGCTCGTCTTCTACCTCGGACCCGCCGGCCATCACCGTCAAATTCGTCGGCTCCGGACCCTCCCCGACCTCGCCGAGCGTTCCGTCGTCATCGCGGTGAGCCCCGTCGTGTTTCCCCTCTCTCCATTCGCTCGCCACTATGCTGCACCCGCCGTCTCACCGCAACCGGAGCTTGCTGCCGCCGGCCATGTTGCCGTCGCGGCCATGGCTTGTTTCGGTCGCGTCCGAGCACGGCTTTGAGCTCGTGGGGCTCACAGGAAGCCCATGCGCAAATCAGCTTGTCCAAAACCCCACCAGGGCCTCGCGCCCGTTACCACCCGAACTCCGGCGCCGCCGCGAGCTCCGTTCCGACGAGCCCCGGCGTCCCCGCAGCCTCCCACCTACCCCATCAGATGCGGGAGAGCCCGGGCTACGCCCCGGTGCCCTCAGCGCGCGAATCCGATGCCCCTAGCGCAAGTCCGGCGTGCCCCCGCCATGCTCTGTGGTCACCGCCGGCCAAACTCCGGCGGGCCGATGTGGCCACTTAGTTAGGGGCTAATCACCCTATGAGCCACTGCCATGTGGGCCCCTGCGCCTAATTAGGATTAGTATATTTTTCTATTTAGTTTAGTCTAATTGCAGTGGCCCCACGCGTCAGTTTTGACCGTGCTGACGTGGCCGTTGACTGGGCCCACCCGTCAGCGGCACTAACCAGCCCCAGTCACTGACCAGTGGACCCCACTGGTCAGGTTTGACCAGCAGCAGCGTCTGTTGACCTGCTGACATCATAGTGACGCAATGCTGACGCAATTATGTTTTCTGGATTTATTTTTATTCAGAAAATTCCAGAAAATTGTATAAACTTCTAAAATTCATAGAAATTCAACCGTAGCTCCAAATTAAATAAATTATATATGAAAAATTATCAGAAAAATTCAAGGAATCCATCTGTACCATTTTCATGCATGTTAGAACAACTTATAGCTGCTGTTTAGCACAAATCAATAAATGGCATTTGAATAATCACATATGGAGTTTGAATTTGAATCTTGTATTCAAACCAACTTCATTTAATCTGTTGCTAGTTGCATTAGCTCAAAACACATTCATATTGCCATGTCATTATCATGCATCATATTGTTGCATCGCATTGATTGTGTTCTTCCTTGTTTGCCGGTAATTGTCCCCTCTCGATAGACGTGTACCGGCGATGTGATCGTTGACACTGATGAAGACTCAATGTTATCTTCAGAAGTGCCAGGCAAGCAAAACCCCCTTGTTCATTCCGATAAATCCCACTCTCTCGCTCCTGCTCTCTATTACTGCATTAGGACAACAACGATTCAACTGTTACTTGCTGCGGTAGCTGAACCCCTTTATCCTTTGCATGACCTGTCATTCCACAGTAAATAGATGAAACCCACTAGCATGAGTAGGAGTTGTTTGTGCCCTGTTGTGCCTACTCATTCATGTTTGTTTGTCATGCCTGCTACTGCTTAGAGTTGAGTCAGGTCTGATTCATCGGGGATGAATCAGAGGTGTGTGAACATGTCCTACTGTTGAGTGCTAAGTGTGTGAACACGATTTGGTAAAGGTAGCGGTGAGAGGCCATGTAGGAGTACATGGTGGGTTGTCTCATTGCAGCCGTCCTCAGGAACTGAGTTCTGTGTTTGTGATCCATGATCAGTTACTACCACACATTGGGCTCCGGGCGCTCCAAGCTCTCTCGACTTATTAATCAACATGATCTTTGTCCAGGAGTTGCAACTAGTTTCTGGTGTTTGTAGGTAGTGTTAGTAGTCTACCAAGTGGCACCCGGTATAGGTGGGCTTGGGACAGACTAGGCACAGTGGCACGGTGTACCAAGCGTACATCCACCCGTCGAGGTGGGCTTGGGAACCCTGCACACATCGTTTGGGGCCGTGAGCGACACCCCGGCCGGATCTCCTTGCGGATGGAACCCGAATAGGCGATAAACCTGGACTAGAGACTTGTTCGGTTAGTCAGGTCTTGGCCGACTCCCTCGCCCGGCTTCCGCTTGAAGGTTGCCAAGGTACATGACGTGTACAGGGCGATAAGTGGCGAAAGCATGTGTGAAGAAGTACACCCCTGCAGGGTTAACATCATCTATTCGAATAGCCGGATTCCTCGGATATGGAAACTTGGACCCCTTGCATAGTTCATAGACAAGTGTAAGTGGATACTCTAAAATACGCAAGATAAGCGTGAGTGCTATGGATGGCGTTCTCGTAGGGAGACGGGAGCGGATCCATAGTGGTGTATTGATATGGTGAATATGTGGACTCGTGTGCGCCACCTCAAAAGAGTTACTTGCAGTCGTAGTTCAGGATAGCCATCGAGTCAAAGCTGGCTTGCTGCAGTCAAACTCCACCATCCCCTTGTTGATAATGATGCATATGTAGTTAGATCTGATGTAAGTCTTGCTGGGTACATTTGTACTCACGTTGCTTAATTTATGTTTTTGCAGAGAGACTTCAGTCTCACTAGTAGTTCCACGTGGACTTCGACGTTTAGCTTGTTACCTCAGCTACGATCTTGTGCCCTCGGCAGGATCTGGTAGATAGTCAGGCTTCTCAGCCTTTTTCATTTATAGTTGTCTGTACTCAGACATGTTAAGCTTCCGCATGTGCTTTGACTTGTATGCTCTGATTGTTGGGTCATGAGACCCATGTTTGTAATATCTCGCTCCTCGGAGCATATTGAATAAACTACTTGAGTTGTAGAGTCATGTTGTGATGCCATGTTGTATTTGCACATATCGAGCATATTGTGTGTATGTTATTGAAATGCTTGGTATGTGTGGGATCTGACAACCTAGTTGTTTATCCTTGGTAGCCTCTCTTACCGGGAAATGTCTCCTAGTGTTTCCACTGAGCCATGGTAGCTTGCTACTGCTCCGGAACACTTAGGCTGGCCGGCATGTGTCCTTCTTCGTTCCTGTGTCTGTCCCTTCGGGGAAATGTCACGCGATGAATACCGGAGTCCTGTTAGCCCGCTACAGCCCGGTTCACCGGAGTCCTGCTAGCCCAGTGCTACAGCCTGGATTCACTCGCTGATGACCGACACGTTCGATGTTGGGTCATGGATGCCTGTCCCTGTAAGTTTGTGCCACTTTGGGTTTTACGACTAGTCATGTCAGCCCGGGCTCTTTATCATATGGATGCTAGTGACATCATCATATACGTGAGCCAAAAGGCGCAAACGGTCCCGGGTAAAGGTAAGGCGACACCCGTGGGAATACCGTGCGTGAGGCCGCAAAGTGATATGAGGTGTTATAGGCTAGATCGATGTGACATTGAGTCGGGGTCCTGACAGCGTTGGTATCAGAGCTTGACTGCCTGTAGGATTACCAAGCCAAACTGGTCGAAGTTGAGTCTAGAAATTCTTTAGTTATATAAGGGAATTGATTGTGGGATGGAATGTAAGGCTCTTTTTACTCCTTTACCTCATGCCCTTCTGATCTGAGTCATCTTATATTTTCTACGGGGTTAAGAACTAGGCCTTCTCTTCTTTCTATCAGGATCACGTGTTACTAATCAGTAGACTTATAAGATTGTTGGACTTAAGCCTTGTCTCAGTTCCTATTACTTCCGTATGTTAATTGTTGATCTCGAAACCTTGATATTGTGCTTCTGAGTGGTTATGCCACCATTTTTGTGAATGTCTCAAATCTTTCTGAGCATTTACAGTCGTTATGCTGTCCGAGTCATCCCAGGTCTCTAAACAGTCTGATGCATTTGCAAATCCCTTCTTCCCGTTCCCGATGTCCTTTTGGTCAGATTAGTCACACAAATCAGTGAGTTGAGGTACTCTATTGCCTCGACATTTATGTTGGAGTTATTATTATGACCCTAGGTGTCTCAGGGGATCATCTAGTAATTTAGCCGTGATTTGTGTCCCAGTGTGAGGATTCATGCCTTTATTCTCGAAAGCATCCCGTGATGCTACTTAGTAGTAGGTATTCTATTCCTGGGTTTTGAACCGAGATTCACCCTACTTACTTCATGTTGATAGTAATTGCTAGCTCCCTTAGGTTATTAGTAACCTTGTGATAGTCCTCGAAGTTCGTGGTATTTCCTTCTTCCAAATACTATGAACCACTTTATGGCAGATATTTATTGGATCAAAAGATCACAATTAGAGTACTCTTGAGGAGTTCTCCATTCATAAATCGTGACTCTGCCAGTCCTACCTCTCTGCATGGGTTATCCGGAAGAAATATGTTGAACTTCGTTCGACATGCTAATCCATGCATCCACAACTCAGAAAATCGTATGTTCCTTTGAGTTGTCCCTCTTTAGTTGTCTTCTGACCCTCGTCTATCAATTGATAGTCAAGATTATGTGTGCATTCGTTCATCGATGCCTATTACTCTTGTGGTCTGTCAAGCCATTCTATTCCGGAATGACTAGGAGAAACAAACTCCAGTACCTTATCCATTTCCAGGATTGGGTCAAAGAAGTTGTGCTCCGTAGATCAAATTGCTAATCCAGCTTTTGTTCTGCTCTACCTTGGAGTATTGCCATCTTTTATATCGGGATTGTTATAGGAATTGCACACCATCCTATGAACTCTTGGTACAGTGATACTTCTTGCCATCATTGTTCATTCCTCGGTTCCTGTGTTATTGTAACCAGAATGCCGACAAATGAATCATGGCGTGTGAAATCAATACTGCTAGCAACTCCGTTGCTTGGTAGTTAAATGGACGATAACCTCATTCTTAAACATGTTGATTATCGAATCGTCACCCTAAGGTTGATTGTGCTACCTAGTCTCTATTTCCGGTGCACTCCTTCGGTCATTGAGTTAGGATTTTCTTTCAATCCCTCGCTCATTTGATCATATCGTCTTGCCCTGAAAGGCAAGATTGTTCTCGAGCTTAGTAACATACCGGTGGTTCGTGACTTTCCAAATATCTTCTTGGAAGTGTTACCGGGTTATTTCCTGACTGTTATGTTGAGCTCGTGATCAAGTTGGTTTCTGTGAACCACCCTTTCTCCAAGAATCTGTGTTGGATATCCCTGAGCTAGTTGGTTAAGCTAGACAACAACTTGGAGAATTGGAAGATAAAAGCTTGCCTGACTTAGTTCGTTCCAAAGGGATATTCTTGTGTAGAGTGTGTTTAAGAAAGATGATATCTTTATTGGTTGATCCTCGTGATCAATTGTTGGATCTATTATCTTACCCAAACCTTTGATTTGAGTATGGGCTATCGTCAAATCAAATCAGAACCAACGATATTCGTAATGTTGTCTTACTCGTGGTTGTTCCTCGAGCATACACCATTATATCTTTCGGGTCTGACCAATGCTATCACCTTGTTCACATAATTGTGGAATTCCACTAATATGGAAACCTGGATGAGTTGTTGTTGAGCCCATTGACAACATCCTTATCTCCTCCATGATTTTGTTGAACATTAAGCTAGTGTTGGAAACTTGTGTAAGCATTATCTTCATGACTCGTTCGTGAAGCATATGTTTGGACAAAAGAAGTGAGTCCCTCTAAATTCATGTGCACTTGATGCAAGTTGCCGCCATGAATTTGAGAAGGCTTGTTTTACCTCCTTTGGAATCATCCCAAGTCAGTCATGCACGTGCGAAGAGTTCTGTGGTCTGTTAGACTGATCATCTTCATTCCATATGTATATCCTAGCACACCAAGCCACTGATTGAGTTGTTCAAAGATAAAGGAGTCTGTCCAAGGTGAACTCTTTGGACTTCCACGCGTGGAGACTTCGATGTCATTAATAATGGTTCCCCACCTGAACTCAGTAGTGTTTTATTGTAAGACTGCCATGTGATAATGTTTGTCTGGGACAACGTGTTCACATGTGTGTAGCAGAACCAGCTCATGTTTTGGAGCTTGCTATCATAGTTCATTTCCTGAGAATCTCGCAACGTCATCTCATCGATTTGTGTTGCAAACTTTCATTTTTCTTCCTAGACTCGATGAGTCTGGAATATCCTGACACCAACCAGATCTGAATCTCAGGCAGATATGATGGTTCGAACATTTCCCAAGAACTATAATATTGGTCCCTCGATAACCGGTAAAGTGGATGTCGTGGCCAACACACCCAGCCGGAAGACCTATTATTGTAGTATCTTGTTTGAGGAAGTTGGCCACCTCCCCATAAGGATTTCGTAGGATTTACCTCCGTAACTGTTCCTTATGGATTCTATTGCTCCCGAAGTCCGACCTTTACCTGATGTTCTAGTTATCAAACCATATATATGAATGGGATACACTAGCACGTCAAGGAGAACATTAGAAGCCGAGTGCTAAATGTCTCTCGGTCGATCATCCAGATTTTGTTTCCTTGGCCTCGCTAAGGTGAAATCTGAGAAGGTGTTATCTTCCTTTGCATCTGCATCATCCATCATTAGCCATCATGGTAGTATGTTGTGTTGTCAACACCCTTGACACGGATGTTGGTAAAACCTTGATGATTATGGAAATGCTCAAGTTCTTGAGAGCACGCACAAGCGCTACGTATTATCATCGGCACTAACTGGGATTCCTCTCAGTTTCCTCGGCAATGCTATGACCTTTTCAAATAGTGAATTCACTCTCTATTGTTGGGTTCTTCCCCAGTTACCAGAACCATTCCCAGCATTTGCATTCTGTTCCCAGCTTGCACCACCAATGTGCCATTCTACCATGGGTCTCTTCCATTTCCGGTGATAAGCAAATTCATCCATTACGTTGTCTTCAACAAGGTAATCCACATCATCCAAGTTCGAGTATACCATTCTACCGAACCCCTCTAAATGATCGATTATGATTTGCCTTAAGCTGGTATTAAGAGTTTCAATGATCCTTGAATCAAAGGTAATTCTTTTTGCCACTTAAGGGGATATTTCTACGAGTCACCTTCCCTAAGGTGCATCATTATGGTATCATGGCAATTCAACTCCTCGCTACGTTGACAACCGATCACCACATTCTTAAGTCTGGAATTGTTGTCTACCTAGTGAACCTTCGTCATCCGTTTCTTTCCACCCCTCTTGATGGGTATCTCGTGTCTCAACCCGAGAGATGGTTCTATGTCTCATTCCGTGAGCTGTTCGACCTTCGAGAAGATCGATCCTTCTAGAGTTTTCCTTTCCTCTTGTTGTCATGATAGTTGGAGTTCTCAAGGCAAGACTTCGAGACAATGATGGTGAACGAATCAACGTTCAATTGAAGTGCAACCTGGATCATGAAGATTGTGTTAGTTTGCGTTCCCCCTTCATCTTACCCTACGCTTGAATCTCGAGACGAGATTCTTGTTTAGTGGGGGTGAGTTGTCACATCCCTAGCTTCTGGTGCTGCCTGGTGTTTGCATCATGTTTAAATTTTGAAACTTGAACTGAGGGAAATTGGAAGCCTCAAAACCCTAAATAAAAGAAGGGCAAAAACCCTAAAAATCTCATTCATTGTTCCAAAATGTTCTTCTTAAATGTTTGATAATTTTTGGCAAGGGTTCTGGTCCCAACCAAAATATTGAACATTTTAGGAGGATTTATTTTTGGGACTTTGAATTTAATTCATTAGCTATTTGAATTTGAATTATATTCATATAATTAGAATATAATTTCAAATACCCCTGAAATATTTTATGAGCTTTTGGAAAAGTCCATCTAGCAAAATAAAAATATTCAGAGGAGCTTTTGGCATTGTTTGAATTATTTTTAAATTCAAAACAGTGGCAAAACGAAATTAAATAAAACAAAACAGAAGAAAAAAATAAAACAGAGCAGAGGACTACCTGGCGCTCACCTCAGCCCACTCACCTGGCCCAGCTCCTCCAGCGCGGCCCAGCCCACCCTTTTCCTGTCGTCTTCCTCCCCTCGCACCGAAGCAGCTCGGTGGCGAGCGCTGGCGATGCCCCGGCCACCTCCTGCTTGTCGCCTTCCCCTCGTCGCCCTGGACTCCGTCCGCGACGCCACGCAGCCCCTGGACCTTCTCACTCCCTATGTACTCCTCCCCCCCTTCTCTGCTCTCTCCCGCAGCACCACCGACACGCCACCATCGCCGCCGACGCTGATTGCCGCAGCCACCGGCCACCCCTCGCCCTCCCGCTGAGCTCAGGAGCTCCGCCACTCCGTCCTCGACCCACCTCACCGAGCCACGCCCCTCCAGAAGCCCCCGAACGACCTCACCGGGCTCGTCTTCTACCTCGGACCTGCCGACCATCACCGTCAAATTCGTCGGCTCCGGACCCTCCCCGACCTCGCCGAGCATTCCGTCGTCATCGCGGTGAGCCCCGTCGTGTTTCTCCTCTCTCCATTCGCTCGCCCCTATGCTGCACCCGCCGTCTCACTGCAACCGGAGCTCGCTGCCGCCGGCCATGTTGCCGTCGCGGCCATGGCTTGTTTCGGTCGCGTCCGAGCACGGCTTTGAGCTCGTGGGGCTCACAGGAAGCCCATGCGCAGCTCAGCTTGTCCAAAACCCCACCAGGGCCTCGCGCCCGTTACCACCCGAACTCCGGCGTCGCCGCGAGCTCCGTTTCGACGAGCCCTGGCGTCCCCGCAGCCTCCCACCTACCCCATCAGATGCGGGAGAGCCCGGGCTACGCCCCGGTGCCCTCAGCGCGCGAATCCGATGCCCCTAGCGCAAGTCCGGCGTGCCCCCGCCGTGCTCTGTGGTCACCGCCGGCCAAACTCCGGCGGGCCGATGTGGCCACTTAGTTAGGGGCTAATCACCCTATGAGCCACTGCCATGTGGGCCCCTGCGCCTAATTAGGATTAGTATATTTTTCTGTTTAGTTTAGTCTAATTGCAGTGGCCCCACGCGTCAGTTTTGACCGTGCTGACGTGGCCGTTGACTGGGCCCACCCGTCAGCGGCACTAACCAGCCCCAGTCACTGACCAGTGGACCCCACTGGTCAGGTTTGACCAGCAGCAGCGTCTGTTGACCTGCTGACGTCATAGTGACGCAATGCTGACGCAATTATGTTTTCTGGATTTATTTTTATTCAGAAAATTCCAGAAAATTGTATAAACTTCTAAAATTCATAGAAATTCAACCGTAGCTCCAAATTAAATAAATTATATATGAAAAATTATCAGAAAAATTCAAGGAATCGATCTGTACCATTTTCGTGCATGTTAGAACAACTTATAGCTGTTGTTTAGCACAAATCAATTAAATGGCATTTGAATAATCACATGTGGAGTTTGAATTTGAATCTTGTATTCAAACCAACTTCATTTAATCTGTTGCTAGTTGCATTAGCTCAAAACACATTCATATTGCCATGTCATTATCATGCATCATATTGTTGCATCGCATTGATTGTGTTCTTCCTTGTTTGCTGGTAATTGTCCCCTCTCGATAGACGTGTACCGGCGATGTGATCATTGACACTGATGAAGACTCAATGTTATCTTCAGAAGTGCCAGGCAAGCAAAACCCCCTTGTTCATTCCGATAAATCCCACTCTCTCGCTCCTGCTCTCTATTACTGCATTAGGACAACAACGATTCAACTGTTACTTGCTGCGGTAGCTGAATCCCTTTATCCTTTGCATGACCTGTCATTCCACAGTAAATAGATGAAACCCACTAGCATGAGTAGGAGTTGTTTGTGCCCTGTTGTGCCTACTCATTCATGTTTGTTTGTCATGCCTGCTACTGCTTAGAGTTGAGTCAGGTCTGATTCATCGGGGATGAATCAGAGGTGTGTGAACATGTCCTACTGTTGAGTGCTAAGTGTGTGAACACGATTTGGTAAAGGTAGCGGTGAGAGGCCATGTAGGAGTACATGGTGGGTTGTCTCATTGCAGCCGTCCTCAGGAACTGAGTTCTGTGTTTGTGATCCATGATCAGTTACTACCACACATTGGGCTCCGGGCGCTCCAAGCTCTCTCGACTTATTAATCAACATGATCTTTGTCCAGGAGTTGCAACTAGTTTCTGGTGTTTGTAGGTAGTGTTAGTAGTCTACCAAGTGGCACCTGGTACAGGTGGGCTTGGGACAGTCTAGGCACAGTGGCACGGTGTACCAAGCGTACATCCACCCGTCGAGGTGGGCTTGGGAACCCTGCACACATCATTTGGGGCCGTGAGCGACACCCCGGCCGGATCTCCTTGCGGATGGAACCCGAATAGGCGATAAACCTGGACTAGAGACTTGTTCGGTTAGTCAGGTCGTGGCCGACTCCCTCGCCCGGCTTCCGCTTGAAGGTTGCCGAGGTACATGACGTGTACAGGGCGATAAGTGGCGAAAGCATGTGTGAAGAAGTACACCCCTGCAGGGTTAACATCATCTATTCGAATAGCCGGATTCCTCGGATATGGAAACTTGGACCCCTTGCATAGTTCATAGACAAGTGTAAGTGGATACTCTAAAATACGCAAGATAAGCGTGAGTGCTATGGATGGCGTTCTTGTAGGGAGACGGGAGCGGATCCATAGTGGTGTATTGATATGGTGAATATGTGGACTCGTGTGCGCCACCTCAAAAGAGTTACTTGCAGTCGTAGTTCAGGATAGCCACCGAGTCAAAGCTGGCTTGCTGCAGTCAAACTCCACCATCCCCTTGTTGATAATGATGCATATGTAGTTAGATCTGATGTAAGTCTTGCTGGGTACATTTGTACTCACGTTGCTTAATTTATGTTTTTGCAGAGAGACTTCAGTATCACTAGTAGTTCCACGTGGACTTCGACGTTTAGCTTGTTACCACAGCTACGATCTTGTGCCCTCGGCAGGATCTGGTAGATAGTCAGGCTTCTCAGCCTTTTTCATTTATAGTTGTCTGTACTCAGACATGTTAAGCTTCCGCATGTGCTTTGACTTGTATGCTCTGATTGTTGGGTCATGAGACCCATGTTTGTAATATCTTGCTCCTCGGAGCCTATTGAATAAACTACTTGAGTTGTAGAGTCATGTTGTGATGCCATGTTGTATTTGCACATATCGAGCATATTGTGTGTATGTTATTGAAATGCTTGGTATGTGTGGGATCTGACAACCTAGTTGTTTATCCTTGGTAGCCTCTCTTACCGGGAAATGTCTCCTAGTGTTTTCACTGAGCCATGGTAGCTTGCTACTGCTCCGGAACACTTAGGCTGGCCGGCATGTGTCCTTCTTCGTTCCTGTGTCTGTCCCTTCGGGGAAATGTCACGCGATGAATACCGGAGTCCTGTTAGCCCGCTACAGCCCGGTTCACCGGAGTCCTGCTAGCCCAGTGCTACAGCCTGGATTCACTCGCTGATGACCGACACGTTCGATGTTGGGTCATGGATGCCTGTCCCTGTAAGTTTGTGCCACTTTGGGTTTTACGACTAGTCATGTCAGCCCGGGCTCTTTATCATATGGATGCTAGCGACATCATCATATACGTGAGCCAAAAGGCGCAAACGGTCCCGGGCAAAGGTAAGGCGACACCCGTGGGAATACCGTGCGTGAGGCCGCAAAGTGATATGAGGTGTTACAGGCTAGATCGATGTGACATTGAGTCGGGGTCCTGACAATGTCATACTTTAATGAGTACTCACAATCATAAAATATATCCAAAATAGTATATTTGTATGTAAGAACCTCTCTTTCTTTATTACTTCCTATTAATTGCAATGGTGACCAAAACTATGTTTGCCAACTCTCAACAACTTTTAATCATCATACTTTCTATATGTGAAGTCATTACTATCCATAAGATCAATATGATCTCTTTTATTCTTTTTATTCTTTTATGCACTCAAGATCATAGCAAGACAGCAAAGCCCTTGACTCAACACTAATCTTTATTATATATAGCTCACGGACTCGATTACATAGAGGGATCACAAAGCATAACTCAAAACCAAATCATACCAAAACTTTATTCTACTAGATCAAGATATTACTAAAAGGATCGAACTAAGTAAAATGGTAAAGATAGGAGTGTGATGGCGATATGATACCGGGGCAACTCCCCTAAGCTTGGAAGTTGCCAAGGGAAGTGCCCATACCCATGTGATTATGTCTCCTTTGCTGGTGAAGAAGGTGGTGATGATGATGGATAGTCGCACATCGAGCGTAGGAGCTCTTCCAATTTGCGGATAATGCCCTTGAGTGCGACAATATGCTCCTTCAACAAAATATTTTCCTGTGTGAGATACTTGTTTTGTATGCAAGCTAACTCGATCATCTTGAAATCTTCAACCTCAGTTGGGGTAAAGAAGTTATGAAGAGGTTGAAGGATGTTTTATTCTTTTGCCGCCGGAGCTTGATCTTCCATGGCCTTCTTGATCCCATCATCCTTGTTGATCTCCCCGGGTTCTTCTCTCTTCAGCTCACGAGGTCCAGAGAGTATTGTGCAAGAAAACGGAGTTAATCCGGCGTGCGATCGTCCCACTAGCCACCTTTCTCACTACATCACAGCTAGTTATCTTTTGAACTACGAGTTAGCTCGGGAGTTTTCTCGTGCTCGCACCGCTCTCGCAGCTGCTCGGGTGAGGAGCCCTCTTCCCGCTGTTAACTACACTTCTACTCCGGTTCTTCCCACCCTCGTTCCACCGACGACCTCGCAGGGTACCGTTAACCCTCTGACGGTGAACCCTCGTAGAGCTCCTGCTGCATGGTCTTCCCTTGTCGCTACTCCTGCTGCTCCTATGCTTAGATCCCATCCCTCGCCTGCCCCTGAGGGAGAGCCCTTAAGGCAGCATCGTCGTGTTCCTCTTGGCCCAGAGGTCTCTGCTATCAGTTCAGGATCGGGGTCCGACTCAGGAGACGAGCCTGCAGCAGCACCGACCAAGCAGTAGACTGTTAGAGTATCACGGTAGTCATGAGCGTGATGTATGGCTGTACCCGCACTTGTCATGATCCCTAGTTTCATGTACGAGGGTAATAGACCCGCTGTGATGTTACTTTCATATTGGGATTATGTATAATTATGATGGAACTTTTTATTCGCATTGGTTTTCATTCATTGTTTTCTTCTAGGATTTGTCATTGGCTTTTTCCCCCATTTTGGAATTTTCTCATCATGGTTGCTATGTATTGGGAAAACGAAAAGTAGGATGATGCGTGGAGGCTGCAGCAGCCAAGCTTGTGAGGATGCCCCTGTTCGTCGTTCTGCAAGACAGGCGGGACATTCCCCCGAGCTGTACCAGCCACCTCTGCCGCCACCGCCACATCTGCCTTCCATCGATCCGATCATGAGAATGTTTGAAGAAAGAAGAAGCAACAACCTATTGGAAATCCTGAAGAGCGTACAAGTTATGGTTGGGCAGAATGGAAAACAGAACGGTAATCACTCCAAACTGTTAGACTTTCAGCGAACCAAGCCTCCCAATTTCAGCCACGCTACTGATCCTTTGGACGCCGCCGACTGGCTAAGGACTATGGAAAGGAAACTGGAGATTTCCCGCATTGAAGAAGGAGACAAGGTTCCCTTCGCAATGCATTATCTCGAAGGAGCTGCCGCGATATGGTGGGATAATGCCAAGGCAATATGGCCTGCAGACGAGGAAATTCAAGGGACAATTCTGCAAGTATCATATTCCCACCATAGTTATGAAAATCAAGCAGCGCGAATTCCTCGCTCTCACTCAAGGCAGCATGACCGTCAACAAGTACCTGAACAAGATCAACCGTTTGGCCCATTATTCTCTCCATGATGTTGCCACATAAGAGCGGAAGATCGACTGGTTCCTTGGAGGCCTGAATCAGCATCTCAGGTGCACTCTCAGCATGTTTGATTTCCTAGACTTCCTAACATTGGTGAACAAGGCCCTCATCGCCGAAAGGGAACACAAGCTCCTACACGATCACAAGCCAACTGTTAACGACCACAGGCGCAAATTCGAGCCAAAGAAGGATATGCAACCAGTGCAAAAGGCTCGTACTTGGCAACAGACTCGGGTGGAGTGCTACGTCTAGAGCTTGCGTTGGTTTTCCCCGAAGAGGAGGGGGTGATGCAGCACAGTAGCGTAAGTATTTCCCTCAGTTTTTGAGAACCAAGGTATCAATCCAGTAGGAGGTCACGCACAAGTCCCTCGTACCTGCACAAAACGATAACAACTCGCAACCAATGCTTAGGGGTTGCCAATCCCTTCACAGTCACTTACGAGAGTGAGATCTGATAGAGATAATATTTTTGGTATTTTTGGTATAAAGATGCAAAGTAAAAAGTAAAAGGCAAAGCAAGTAAATAAAGTGATGGAGATTGATATGATGAGAATAGACCCGGGGGCCATAGGTTTCACTAGTGGCTTCTCTCAAGAGCATAAGTATTCTACGGTGGTTGAACAAATTACTGTTGAGCAATTGATAGAATTGAGCATAGTTATGAGGTTATCTAGGTATGATTATGTATATAGGCATCACGTCCGAGTCAAGTAGATCGAAACGATTCTGCATCTACTACTATTACTCCACTCATCGACCGCTATCCAGCATGCATCTAGAGTATTAAGTTAAAAACAGAGTAACGCCTTAAGCAAGATGACATGATGTAGAGGAATAAATTCATGCAATATGATAAATACCCCATCTTGTTATCCTCGATGGCAACAATACAATACGTGCCTTGCAACTCTTTCTGTCACTGAGTAAGGACACCGCAAGATTGAACCCAAAGCCATACACTTCTCCCATTGCAAGAACTACCAATCTAGTTGGCCAAACCAAACAGATAATTCGAAGAGACTTGCAAAGATAACTCAATCATACATAAAAGAATTCAGAGAAGATTCAAATATTATTCATAGATAAGTTGGATCATAAACCCACAATTCATCGGTCTCAACAAACACACCGCAAAAAGAAGATTACATCGAATAGATCTCCATGAGAGAGGGGGCAGAACATTGTATTGAGATCCAAAAGGAGAGAAGAAGCCATCTAGCTACTAGCTATGGACCCGAAGGTCTGAAGTAAACTACTCACACTTCATCGGAGGGGCTATGGTGTTGGTGTAGAAGCCCTCCGTGGTGGATGCCCTCTCCAGCGGAGCTCCGGAACAGGCCCAAAGATGGGATCTCGTGGATACAGAAGGTTGCGGCGGTGGAATTAGGTTTTTGGCTCCATCTCTGGTCTATTGGGGATACATAGGTATATATAGGAGGAAGGAGTACGTCGGTGGAGCTCCGAGGGGCCCACGAGGTAGGGGGCGCGCCCAGGGGGGCGCCCTCCACCCTCGTGACCTCCTCGGAAGCTTCTTGGAGTAGGGTCCAAGTCTCCTGGATCACGTTCGGTGAGAAGATCACGTTCCCGAAGGTTTCATTCCGTTTGGACTCCGTTTGATATTCTGTTTCCTCAAAACACTTGAAATAGGCAAAAAACAGCAATTCTGGGCTGGGCCTCCGGTTAATAGGTTAGTCCCAAAAATAATATAAAAGTGGAAAATAAAGCCCAATATAGTCCAAAACAGTAGATAAAGTAGCATGGAGCAATCAAAAATTATAGATACGTTGGAGACGTATCAGGCATCCCCAAGCTTAATTCCTACTCGTCCTCGAGTAGGTAAATGATAAAAAAGAATTTTTGATGCGGAGTGATACTTTGGCATAATTCCAATGTAAATCTTCTTAATCATGGTATGAATATTCAGATCCGAAAGATTCAAGATAAAACTTCATATTGACATCAAAATAATAATACTTCAAGCATACTAATCAAGCAATTATGTCATCTCAAAATAACATGGCCAAAGAAAGTCCATCCCTACAAAATCATATAGTTAGGCTATGATTCATTTTCGTCACACAAAGTTGTTCCCAACTTCTATACCCCCGATGACAAGACAAGCAATTGTTTCATACTTTTTAACGCGCTTCAGCTTTTTCAACCCTCACGCAATATATGAGTGCAAGCCATGGATATAGCACTATAGGTGGAATAGAATATGATGATGGGATTGTGTGGAGAAGACAAAAAAAGGAGAAAGTCTCATATTGACGAGGATAATCAACGGGCTATGGAGATGCCCATCAATTGATGTCAACATGAGGAGTAGTGATTGCCATGCAATGGATGCACTAGAGCTATGAATGCTCAACAAAAGAAAACTAGTGGGTGTGCATCCAACTCGCTTGCTCACGAAGACCTAGGGCATTTTGAGGAAGCCCATCATTGGAATATACAAGCCAAGTTCTATGATGAAAAATTCCCACTAGTATGAACAAGATAATTTATGAGACTCACTATATGAAAAACATGATGCTACTTTGAAGCACAGATATATGAGACTCACTACATGAAGAACAAGGTGCTACTTTGAAGCACAAGTGTGGTAAAAGGATAGTAACATTGCCCCTTCTATCTTTTTCTCTCATTTTTTTTATTTGGGCCTTTTCTCCTTTTTTTATGGCCTCTTTTTTTTCTCTTTTTTTTCGTCCGGAGTCTCATCCCGACTTGTGGGGGAATCATAGTCTCCATCATCCTTTTCCTCACTAGGGCAATGCTCTAATAATGATGATCATCACATTTTCATTACAATAACTTGATATTACAACTCGAAACTAGAACAAGATATGACTCTATATGAATGCCTCCGGTGGTGTACCGGGATGGTGCAATGAATCAAGAGTGACATGTATGAAAAATAATGCGTGGTGGCTTTGCCACAAATACGATGTCAACTACATGATCATGCAATGGCAATATGACAAAAGTAAAGTATGTCATGATGAACGGAACGGTGGAAAGTTGCATAGCAATATATCTCGGAATGGCTATGGAAATGCCATAATAGGTAGGTATGGTGGCTGTTTTGAGGAAGATATAAGGAGGTTTATGTGTGAAAGAGGGTATCATATCACGGGGTTTGGATGTACCGGCGAAGTTTGCACCAACTCTCAATGTGAGAAAGGGCAATGCACGGTACCGAAGAGGCTAGCAAATGCGGAAAGGAAAAAGTGCGTATAATCCATGGACTCACATTAGTCATAATGAACTCATATAATTATTGCAAAAGTTTATTAGCCCTCGAAGCAAAGTACTAATACGCATGCCCCTAGGGGGATAGATTGGTAGGAAAAGACCATCGCTCGTCCCCGACCGCCACTCATAAGGATGCACAAGCCAGGTACACTTCATGCTTCAAATTTGTTACGCAACTTTACCCATACGTGCATGCTATGGGACTTACAAACTTCAACACAAGTATTTCTCAAATTCACAACTACTCAACTAGCACGACTTTGATATTATTACCTCCATATCTTAAAACAATTATTAAGCATTAAATTTATCTTAGTATTCAATTCACTCAGAAGAAAGTTTCACATATTTTGAGCACTAAGTATATTAACATTAAGCAAATTACCATGCTATTAATGACTCTCAAAATAATCTAAGTGAAGTATGAGAGATCAAGTTTCTTTAAAACAAATCCACCACCATGCTCTAAAAGATCTAAGTAAGCACTAGAGCAAAAATTATCACGCTGAAAAAGATATAAGTGAAGCACTATGAGCAAAACTATCAAGCTCAAAAGATATAAGTGAAGCACATAGAGTATTCTAACAAATTCCAAATCATGTATGGCTCTCTCAAAAGGTGTGTACAGCAAGGATGATTGTGGTAGACTAACAAGCAAAGACACAAATAATACAAGACGCTCCAAGCAAAACACATATCATGTTGGTGAATAAAAAATATAGCTCCAAGTAAATTACCGATGGAAGTGGACGAAAGAGGGGATGCCTTCCGGGGCATCCCCAAGCTTTGACTTTTTGGTGTCCTTGGATTATCTTGGGGGTGCCATGGGCATCCCCAAGCTTAGGCTCTTGCCACTCCTTGTTCCATAATCCATCAAAAGAATTCACCCAAAACTTGAAAACTTCACAACACAAAACTCAACAGAAATCTCGTGAGCTCCGTTAGAGAAAGAAAACAAAAGACTACTTCAAGGTACTGTAATGAACTCATTCTTTATTTATATTGGTGTTAAACCTACTGTATTCCAACTTCTCTATGGTTTATAAACTAATTCACTAGCCATAGATTCATCAAAATAAGCAAACAACACACGAAAAACAGAATCTGTCAAAAACAGAACAGTCTGTAGTAATCTGTAACTAACGCAAACTTCTGGAACTCTAAAAATTCTACCAAAATAGTAAGTCCTGGTATATTTGTTTATTGATCAGCAGCACAAAGAATCAACGCAAAAGCACTCTCCAGTAAAAAATGGCAGCTAATCTCGTGAGCGCTAAGGTTTCTGTTTTTCAGCAGAATCAAATCAACTATCATCGTAGGTTATCCTATAGGTCTTACTTGGCACAAACACTAATTAAAACATAAAACCACATCAAAACACAAGGTAGATGGATTGTTTATTGCTAAACAGAAGCAAAAACAAAAAACACAAAATAAAATTGGGTTGCCTCCCAACAAGCGCTATCGTTAACGCCCCTAGCTAGGCATAAAAGCAAGGATAGATCTAGGTTGTGCCATCTTTGGTTTTTAATTTTTTAGCGGAATCATGTTCTAATCCGGGGGGTTCTTCCCTCCTCCCTTCATACTCTGAAATTTTTAGATCTAAAGAATCCAACCGTTTATTGCAAAGAGTAATCAACGTATTCATATGGTTAAGATTTCCGCCAATATTTTTAAGAGGATCAAGAGACTTTTGTAAAATCTTTGTTGCTTCACAAATCTTTTCAAACATTTGGGTTTCTTCCTGGTTAGATCCTTCTTTTTGGGGTGGTGTTCCCACTATTCCCTCTATAATTTCATGCGCAATACTGGGATCAATTTCAATGAAATTTCCCTTGGCAATGCAATCCAGGATTTGTCTATATGTTATATTTAACCCAACATAAAAATTCTGAAAAAGGATTCTATAGTTCACCTCTAGGGTGCATTTACGATAAGATTCCATCATCCTATACCAAGCATCTTTTAATTTTTCTCCTTGCCTTTGCTTGAAGTGAAGAACTTCAAACTCGGGAGACATAGGAGTAGATAAGGGACTAGTCATGATGACAAGCAAGCAAACTAACACACGAGCAAACAAAAGGCAAAAGGAAAGAGAGGGAGAATAAAGCGGCAAGGGTGAAGTGGGGGAGAGGAAAACGAGAGGCAAATGGCAAATAATCTAATGCGAGAGATAGGGATTGTGATGGGTACTTGGTATGTTGACTTTTGCGTAAGCCTCCCCGGCAACGGCGCCAGAAATCCTTCTTGCTACGTCTCGAGCTTGCGTTGGTTTTCCCCGAAGAGGAGGGGGTGATGCAGCACAGTAGCGTAAGTATTTCCCTCAGTTTTTGAGAACCAAGGTATCAATCCAGTAGGAGGTCACGCGCAAGTCCCTCGTACCTGCACAAAATGATAGCAACTCGCAACCAACGCTTAGGGGTTGTCAATCCCTTCACGGTCACTTACGAGAGTGAGATCTGATAGAGATAATATTTTTGGTATTTTTGGTATAAAGATGCAAAGTAAAAAGTAAAAGGCAAAGCAAGTAAATAAAGTGATGGAGATTGATAAGATGAGAATAGACCCGGGGGCCATAGGTTTCACTAGTGGCTTCTCTCAAGAGCATAAGTATTCTACGGTGGGTGAACAAATTACTGTTGAGCAATTGATAGAATTGAGCATAGTTATGAGGTTATCTAGGTATGATCATGTATAAAGGCATCACGTCCGAGACAAGTAGATCGAAACGATTATGCATCTACTACTATTACTCCACTCATCGACCGCTATCCAGCATGCATCTAGAGTATTAAGTTAAAAACAGAGTAACGCCTTAAGCAAGATGACATGATGTAGAGGAATAAATTCATGCAATATGATAAATACCCCATCTTGTTATCCTCGATGGCAACAATACAATACGTGCCTTGCAACTCTTTCTGTCACTGAGTAAGGACACCGCAAGATTGAACCCAAAGCCATGCACTTCTTCCATTGCAAGAACTAGCAATCTAGTTGGCCAAACCAAACGGATAATTTGAAGAGACTTGCAAAGATAACTCAATCATACATAAAAGAATTCAGAGAAGATTCAAATATTATTCATAGATAAGTTGGATCATAAACCCACAATTCATCGGACTCAACAAACACCCCACAAAAAGAAGATTACATCGAATAGATCTCCACGAGAGAGGGGGAGAACATTGTATTGAGATCCAAAAAGAGAGAAGAAGCCATCTAGCTACTAGCTATGGACCTGAAGGTATGAAGTAAACTACTCACACTTCATCGGAGGGGCTATGGTGTTGGTGTAGAAGCCCTCCGTGGTGGATGCCCTCTCCGGCGGAGCTCCGGAACAGGCCCCAAGATGGGATCTCATGGATACAGAAGGTTGCGGCGGTGGAATTAGGTTTTTGGCTCCGTCTCTGGTCTATTAGGGATACGTAGGTATATATAGGAGGAAGGAGTACGTCGGTGGAGCTCCGAGGGGCCCACGAGGCTGGGCGCGCCCTCCACCCTCGTGACCTCCTCGAAAGCTTCTTGGAGTAGGGTCCAAGTCTCCTGGATCACGTTCGGTGAGAAGATCACGTTCCCAAAGGTTTCATTCCGTTTGGACTCCGTTTGATATTTTGTTTCCTTGAAACATTGAAAGAGGCAAAAAACATCAATTCTAGGCTGGGCCTCCGGTTAATAGGTTAGTCCTAAAAATAATATAAAAGTGGAAAAATAAAGCCCAATATAGTCCAAAACAGTAGATAAAGTAGCATGGAGCAATCAAAAATTATAGATACGTTGGAGACGTATCATGGAGTACAAACCAAATTAGCAGCAGAATGTCAACAAGACTACTACGCAACTCAAGAATGTCATGACCAGCCCGGTGCGTGAAGACTATCAGCGCAACAATACATGTTTCAGCTGTGGTCAAACCGGACACTACTCCAGGCAGTGTCCCAAGAACAGCAAGCAAGTGGCTCCATTCCAATGCAAGTCAACTACATGGAGCCGTATCCCGCCCCAGATATGATTCAAGGGCAAATTCATCACATATCCGCAAACGAAGCTCAAGAGGACCCGGAAGTCGTCATTGGTATGTTTCTTGTTAATGACATACCCGCCATAATTTTATTTGACTCTGGGCTTCCCACTCTTTTATATCATGGAGTTTTGCTTCCCAAAACAATTTTCCTTGTTCGATTTTGGGAAAGCACATGCTGGTACAATCCCCGGGATTCCTACTCAGAAGCAATCTCGTCTGCCGAAATTTGGAAATTAACATCAAGGGCGTCAAGTTTCCAACCTCGTTGATAATCATCGATTCCAACAAATTGGACATCATTCTGGGCATGAATTGGTTAACTCAATATCAAGTCTGCATCAGCTGTGCGACCAGAGAAGTTACCCTGAAAATATGGAAGGTCGCACGGCAAGTTTTTATGCCCGCAGGCGCATCCCCACGAAAGATATGGTTTTCGCAGCAGTGGCCGAAGAAGTGGATTTAATTCCCGTGGTCAGTGAGTATCCAGACGTCTTTTCGGAAGAATTGCCAGGCATGCCACCAGAACGAGAATTGGAGTTCGCGATTGACTTGGTGCCTGGAACCACTCCGATACATAAGAAATATTATGGGATGCCTTCCTCGGAATTAGTGGAATTGAAGAAACAATGGGATGAGATGCTGCAGAAAGGATACATTCGACCAAGCTCTTCACCATGGGGATCACCAGCAATCTTCATGGACAAAAAGGATGGCAGTCTATGAATGTGTGTAGACTACCGACAGCTGAATGACGTCACCATCAAAAACAAGTATCCACTTCCAAGGATCGACGATTTGTTTGATCAACTTAGTGGGGCCAAAGTATTCTCAAAAATTGATTTGAGGACTGGATATCATCAACTCAAGATAAAGAAGGAGGATATCCCTAAGACCGCATTCACCACTCGATACGGTCTTTATGAGTACACCATTATGTCCTTCGGCCTTACCAACGCTCCTGCATTCTTTATGCATATGATGAACAAGGTGTTTATGGACTTCTTGGATAAATTTGTGGTGGTATTCATTGATGACATCCTCATTCACTCCAAGAGAAAGGATGAACACAAGGAGCATCTTCGGGCAGTTCTGCAAAGGCTTGGTGACCATCAACTTTGTGCCAAATTCAGCAAATGTGAGTTCTGGCTCCAACAAGTGGGATTCCTCGGACATATCCTGTCGGCAGAAGGAATCTCAGTGGACCCAAGAAAGGTGAAGGATGTACTTGATTGGTCCGCACCCACCACAGTCTCAAAAATCCGGAGTTTCCTTGGACTAGCCAGATATTATCGCTGTTTTATCGAAGGCTTCTCGAAGATCGCCAAGCCTATGACTGAGCTTCTGAAGAAGGATAAGAAGTTTGTATGGGATGAGGAATGCGAGAAGAGTTTTAACGAGTTAAAAACCAGGCTGACCTCAGCACCAGTATTGACTCTTCCAGACATCTACCGCAGTTTTGATGTCTACTGCGGTGCATCCAGAAGAGAACTAGGGTGCGTACTCATGCAAGATGGCAAAGTGGTGGCATATGCATCTCGACAACTGTGGCAACACGAAGGAAACTACCCTACCCATGATTTGGAATTGGCCGCGGTAGTGCACGCTTTGAAGATCTGGAGACACTGTTTGATTAGAAAGAGGTGCCAGATATTCACCAATCATAAGAGTCTCAAGTATATATTCACTCAGCCCGATTTGAACCTTCGACAGTGAAGATGGCTCGAATTGGTTAAGGACTACGACCTCGGGATAAATTGTCACTCAGGCAAAGCTAATGTGGTGGCTGACGCCCTCAGCCACAAACCAGCCAACCTTAATGCTCTAATGGATTCTTTGCCTCCTGAGCTTTATGAAGAAATCATGCAGCTCAAGTTGGTAATCACCGACGCACGTCTTACCAATATATTGGAAGTTGCCCCTACTCTCGAAGAAGAAATCCGCATCGCTCAAGCGAATGATGAGAGGTTAAAAAGATATGTTCAGAAGATGCACCAAGGGCGTGCACCAGACTTCTCTATGGATCAGCGAGGTTCGCTAAGGTTTCGAGGAAGACTCTGCGTACCCAACCAAGGAAGTCTAAAGAAGAAGATATTGGCAGAAGCGCATGAAGCACCATACTCAATTCATCCTGGTGGTACCAAAATGTATGAGAACCTTCGTCAGGTATTTTGGTGGAATGGAATGAAGAAAGACATCGCATACTTTGTAGCCTGTTGCGACATATGTAATAAGGTAAAAGCGGAACACCAAAAACCCGCCGGACTCATCCAACCTCTGCCAGTATCCCAATGTAAATGGGATGATATCTGCATGGACTTCATCACCGGACTACCCAGGTCTCATCGAGGAAATGACGCAATATGGGTCATAGTGGACACCTTAACAAAGGTGGCACACTTTATTCCTATCCGGACCACATACCGCGTGAATCAACTCGCACAGCTGTATGTGTCAAGAATCGTCAGTCTGCACGAAGTACCCAAGACTATCACCTTCGACAGGGGATCTCTCTTCACCTTCGCATTTTCGTCCCGACTACATCAAGCCTTGGGGACAGCGTTGAAATACAGCACAGCCTATCATCCTCAGACAGATGGGCAGACTGAACGAGTAAATCGAATGCTCGAAGATATGCTCAGGGCATGTACATTGGCCCAAGGAACCAAGTGGGAAGACTGTCTGCCTTATGCCGAGTTCTCCTACAACAACAATTTCTAGGCCAGCTTAAAGATGTCACCCTATGAAGCCATGTATGGCCGGAAATGCCGCACTCCATTGAACTGGTCTCAAACCGGAGACAGCCATATCTTCGGAACAGATTTAATGCTCAAAGCAGAGAAGCAAGTCAAGGAAATCCGCAACAGACTGCAATTGGCCAAATCTCGACAGAAGAGCTACTATGATGCCAAACATCGTCAGATCAGCTTCGAACCCGGAGAACACGTATATCTCCGAGTTACCCCTATGAAAGGAGTCAAGAGGTTTCAGACCCACGGAAAATTGGCACCCAGATATATTGGTCCATTCCCCATCATGGCCAGAGTCGGAACAGTTGCATATTAGTTGGAATTGCCACCAGAACTATCAGAAGTACACAACGTGTTCCACGTATCACAACTAAGAAGATGTATCTCGCCACCGGAGAAAAGGACTGATATGGCGGAGATAGAATTGGCTAAGGATTTGACTTATGAGGAAAATCCAATCAGAATATTGGATCAGACAGAAAGGGTCACTCGCAGCAAGGAAATAAGGTTTTACAAGGTTCAGTGGGAGCACCACACAGAAGAGGAAGCGACCTGGGAAAGAGAGGAATTTTTAAGGACTGCATACCCAGAATGGTTTTCCCAAGCAACCGAATCTCGAGGACGAGATTCATCTTAAGTGGGGGAGGATTGTGACAGCCTGGATTTTGCCCTCTCTCTTTTTCCAGACTGGCCTTCTCTCTCTTTCCGGACTTGGTTTTATCGTGGTTTTTGCCCTGATTTGAATTGGAGTTTGAATCATTTCAAATGGACTTGTCACTTGGGCATATCCTTGGCTTTCACCCAAGTGACCTATCTTCTTTATTTCTCTGGTCAAACCTCAAAATAATCAAATGAATATTTTTCATAAAATAAAAATATACATTTCTCTCTCTCAAACTCACTTCAGAATCTTGTGCTCCAAAGCAACCTCAATTTTTCTATCTCAGAAAAATCTGAGATAAATTCCAAATATTCTTAGAACCATGGCACACCTTCCCATGTAAAAATATTGCATCACTTTTTGCAATATTTTTTCTGTAGAAAATCTTTTCACTTTTGGACCAGAAATGCACTTTGTACAACAAGTACATTTTTCCTTGAGCTTTTAGCCTTGATCTTTCTTGAGCTCAAACACTCTCCTAAGAAACCCTAAACCCCAGGAGATCAGCCCTAATGGCCTTCTAGAAGGTGGCCAAACTTGGCGGCCAAGTTTCTGTACAGAAACTTGTCAGCTTAGTGAAGTCTAATCTGGTCGGCCTGGGCATGAGCCATCAACTCCCCTAGACTTAACACTGCACGGTCGAGCGCGTACACAAGGTTTGGCCGCTCCTGGGCGTCGTTTTGACCATGCCAGCCTGGTGACCGCGCGTGGACATGGTGCCTGGCATGCGTCTCGGCGCGCTCTGGCTGGCGCCTTGTGCTCTATTTCGCGTGTGCTCGATCCAGCGCTCGCCTCCGACTGCCACACCGCACCGCAAGCCTCGACCCATCACCCTTGACCGCTCCCTAGAGCTCGCTGACGCCAGAGCTGCTGCAGCAAGCACGGGCACGTCGCGGCCAAAAGGCCACAGTGCGCGCATGCACTTGTCCGCTTCTCCAACCACCTCCTATGCTCGTCCACGAGTGTGGGCAAGCTTCTGCGTTGACGCTGATCGTTTGCCCCCTCTCATTGCAGCTTCTCGTCGCCGTTCGCCGCGTGTCCAGAGAGCTCCGGCGGTGACACGTCCCCCCCTCCGCTCCAGCTATATATAGCGCCCCCCCCCTCCTCACTTGCTAGCCACGCACCACTCCACACCACCTCCACGAACACGTAGACGAGTAGAAGCCCGGTCGGGCAGGCCTCTGGCCGTCGCCCTGACCAGCGGACTCCGTCGATCCCTGCAGTCCAGCCGCCGCACTTTGGTGCCTCTCGAGCTCAAGCAGCTGCTTGGGTGGGGCATTGGGGGTCTACTGGTGCTGCCTGGACCCCGTGGAGCCCTCGGAGCCGCTCTAGCCGTCGTCTTCTTCCTCTCCGGCGAATCCCGTCTACCACCGAAGCTTGCGAGCTCGACCGCGACCAGCTCCGTCCACCTCTTGCCAAGCCACGTGTACGAGCAGGTGCACCTCGAGCCTCGCTTCAATTCTATCCCTCTCGTTTAGCCCCAAGCCCCCTCGTCACCGGCGTGAGCTCTGGCGAAGCCCCGCCTCCCTCTGATCTCGCTCTCTCTCTCTCTCTCCTGATGCGTGGGACCCACCTGTCGGTCTCACCACTCACGCCCGAAGCGGTATGAGTGGAGGCGTATTTCTGTTATGCGCCTTCGACGTCACCCCCCGGAATTTCTGTTTAATTCAAATTTATTCAGAAATTTGACCAAACTTTGACCAGCCACCATTTCTAAACCACAAGTCCAAATGATTTGATTCCTTTTGCATTGTCTTTGTTACAGAAAGCTCTAGAAGCACACCAGAAGGTGGATTTTTCCTTGCTGTGAATTTCTGGTGATTTTTAGAATGTGTTTTGATAATTCTTTTTGTGGTTTATATTATTTTTCAGAAGGAGAAGCTTGTCTTGAAGCAAACCAAGAGGGGTGTGATCCACCTCTACACTAAGGCAAGACACACCAGCATTTGGATGGTGTTATTTCAATATCTATGGTTTTCTACTTGAATATGAGTTATTATTTGCATTTTAAAATTGATAAATAACTTTGGTTAATTTCTAGTTAGTTTACCATCCTTGTTATGCTTGTTTTAGCTTCTGGTTGAATGCATGAACTTGTTTGGATAAGTAGAGTAATATTTTGCACTATGAAAATTGCTTTGGAAATTAATGATAGTTATTTTGCTAGTGATGGTTTTATTTAAATAATGAACTAATAAAAATATTGCTTGGTTATAAAAATGAGTTATAACCAAAGAAGTTTGATTCTTAGTATTGCAAGATGCATATGTTGTTAAGTTTGATCCATGATTATGAGTTGTTTGTTTTGCATGACGAGTAGTTGCATGATTATTTTGGTTATATCATGTTGATGATAAAATTTTTTTATCAAAGCTAAACTTGATTAAGTTAAACGTGAATACGATGTTGATCACATCATGGTGCACTGAATCGGGTTTTTAATTCAGTGCGACCACATCTACCTTATGGGAAGGTCTTGATTCGGTCCTTTGTTGTGGCTCTCACCGGTGCCTCCTGCAAGGGAAGGTTATGGGCGTGCATACCCTGGCCCGGTAGGCAGACATAACCTTGTGTGCTCGTTTTGTTTTTATGGTACCTTGTCCCCGTTTGGGACTGTTTTGCTAGGACGGTGGCCGTTGGTGTCTTTGGTAGACATGGGGCCACCCAAGACCTAGCCCTGAGGGGGAGTTGGTCGGAGTGGTCGGGGAGAGTGCATGACAAAGGGAGAGTTTCATCGGAATGCTTGGGTCCACCCGAACGGTAATGCGGGGCCAGGTATTCCGTAGTGTGGGTATAGTGTGCTACCTCTGCAGAGTGTATTTAATCTATCGATAGCCGCGTCATCAGTTATGGGCAAAACTCGGGAGCAAGTCACACCATGGATCAACTTTTCTAATAATCTTGCAAACTAAGTGAGTGCTGTGATGCATTGGTTCGTGACGAAAGCATGGACACTTGAGGTGTTCATGAGTGATTGGTTACCGTCGTGACCCAGGTATGGTCACTGTTTGGTGACGCGGTAACCGTCTGGTAAGCGAGTCCGTGGGACTCATTGCATGAAATGTTTGTTTGGTAGTAGTAGCTTTGCATTGAATTAACCTGATTAAATATCATGATATTGTTTGTCATCGTGCTTATGTTCGTTGTGAGCTTGCAAGTACATTCAATGTACTGACCTGGCGTGTTATGCCAGCTTTCAGGCAAGTCAGTTCGCATTGGAGCGCATCTCGTGTCTAGGCCGTGTTCACGTCGGTGTCCCTGTGCTATGGAGTTCCTCTACGTCGTTCTTCCGATGCCGCGTAGCTCATGCGATCGAGGCCCCGTCATGTTCAGTAAATAATGTACATACTGTTCAGCAGCACGTGTGTGCCGCTTGGCCTCGAATATCGATGTAATATTAGACCTATGTAATCCGCTAGCATCAATAAAGCGGTTGTTTCTGTACCATGTTGTTGTGTATTGCCAGAAGACTTGATCTCTGGGCTGGCAATGCAAGGTAAACCGGTTGCTCTGAGCCAGGGTGCCACAAGGTGTTATGATCAGCACTACTAGTTGGCATAGCTTCTACCCACTTAGTAACGTAATCAACAACAACTAAAATATGAGTATACCCATTAGAGGCAGGAAACCGTCCCATATAATCAAAGCCCCAAACATCAAATGGTTCAATAACAAGAGAATAATTCATAGACATTTATTTACGTCTACTAATATTACCAATTCTTTGACATTCATCACAAGACAAGACAAACTTACGGGCATCTTTGAAGAGAATAGGCCAATAAAAACTGGATTGCAATGCCTTATGTGTAGTTCTATCTCCAGCGTGGTGTCCTCCATATGCCTCGGAGTGACACTTGTGTAGGATATGTTCCTGTTCATGCTCAGGTACACAACGTCTAATAACACCATCTACTCCTTCTTTACAAAGGTGTGGGTCATCCCAGAAGTAATGTCTTAAATCATAGAAGACCTTTTTCTTTTGCTGGTATGTGAAACTAGGTGGTATGAATTTAGCAACAATGTAATTAGCATAATCAACAAACCATGGAGCAGTACAAGAAGCATTTATGACAGCTAATTGTTCATCAGAAAAGCTATCATCAATAGGTAGTGGGTCATCAAGAACATTCTCTAACCTAGACAAGTTGTCTGCAACGGGGTTCTCAGCTCGCTTTCTATCAATAATATGCAAATCAAATTCTTGTAGCAAGAGAACCCATCTAATAAGTCTAGGTTTAGCATCTTTCTTTTCCATAAGATATTTAATAGCAGCATGATCAGTGTGAATAGTTACTTTAGAATCAACAATATAAGGTCTGAACTTATCACAAGCAAATACAACTCCTAAGAATTCTTTTTCAGTAGTAGCATAATTCCTCTGAGCAGTGTCTAGAGTTTTAGTAGTATATTGAATAACATTTAGTTTCTTATCAACTCTTTGTCCTAGAACGGCACATACAGCATAATCACTAGCATCACACATAATTTCAAAGGGTAAATTCCAATCAGGTGGCTGAATAATAGGTGCAGAAATCAAAGCTTTCTTAAGTATTTCAAACGCTTCTACACAATCATCATCAAAGATAAAAGGAATATCTTCTTGCAGTAAATTAGTTAGAGGCCTAGAAATTTTAGAAAAGTCCTTAATGAACCTCCTATAAAAACCGACATGACCAAGGAAACTTCTTATACCTTTAATGTCCTTGGGACACGGCATCTTTTCAATAGCATCAACCTTAGATTTATCAACTTCGATGCCTTTATCAGAAATTTTATGCCCCAATACAATGCCTTCATTAACCATAAAGTGGCACTTTTCCCAACTCAAGACGATACTAGTATCTTCACATCTCTGCAAAACTCGATCAAGGTTGCTCAAGCAATCATCAAAAGAGGATCCATAAACGGAAAAATCATCCATGAATACCTCACAAATCTTTTCACAAAAGTCAGAGAATATAGCCATCATGCATCTTTGAAAGGTAGCAGGTGCATTACATAAACCAAAAGGCATACGTCTATAAGCAAAAGTACCAAAAGGGCAAGTAAAAGTGGTCTTTTCTTGATCCTCCGCTGACACGGGTATTTGAGAGAAACCAAAGTAACCATCTAGAAAGCAAAAATGTGTGTGTTTGGATAATCTTTCTAGCATTTGATCAATAGAAGGTAAAGGGTAATGATCTTTATTAGTAGCTTTATTTAATTTGTGGAAATCATTTACCATCCTATAACCTGTAATAATTCTTTGCGGGATCAATTCATCTTTATCATTAGGAACAACAGTAATATCTCCCTTCTTAGGGACACAATGAACATGACTTACCCACTTACTGTCAGCAACGGGATAAATTAAACCTGCCTCGAGGAGCTTTAGTATTTCTTTTCTTACCACTTCCTTCATCTTAGGATTTAATCGTCGTTGGTGATCAATGACTGGTTTGGCGTCGTCCTCCAATTTTATTTTGTGTTGGCATAGAGTGGGACTAATGCCCTTAAGATCATCAAGAGTATATCCAATAGCAGCACGGTGCTTCTTCAGAGTTTTCAATAATCTTTCCTCTTCCTGCTCTGAAAGGTTAGCACTAATAATAATAGGATATATCTTCTTTTCATCAAGATAAGCATATTTAAGAGTATCAGGTAATGGTTTAAGCTCAAACACGGGATCACCCTTGGGTGGTGGAGGATCCCCTAGGAATTCAACAAGCAAGTTGTGTTTCAAAATAGGACCCTGTTTAAAGAATACTTCATCCATTTCCCTTCTTTCATTCATAAACATATCATTTTCATGGTCTAGCAAATATTGTTCTAATGGATCAGTAGGAGGCACGGCAATAGAGGCAAGACCAATAATTTCATCCTTACTAGGCAATTCTTTATCATGGGGTTGTCTACGAAATTTAGCAAAATTAAACTCATGAGACATATCTCCTAAGCCAATCGTAACAACATCCTTTTCGCAACCAATCTTAGCATTAACAGTACTCAAGAAGGGTCTACCAAATATAATGGGACAAAAGTAATCTTGCAGGGAACCAAGAACAAGAAAATCAGAAGGATATTTAACTTTCCCACACAAGACTTCAACATCTCTAACAATCCCAATTAGTGAAATAGTATCTCTATTGGCAAGCTTAATTGTAACAGCAATATCTTGTATCTCAATAGGTGCAATGTCATGCATAATTTCTTTATATAAGGAATGAGGTATTGCACTAGCACTAGCACCCATATCACATAAGCCATGATAACAATGATCTCCTATTTTAACAGAAATAACAGGCATGCCTACAACAGGTTTATGTTTCTTAGCATTGGATCTAGAGATTCTAGCAGCTTATTCACAGAAATAAATAACATGCCCATCAATATTATCAACCAAGAGATCTTCAACCATAGCAATACTAGGTTCAACTTTAATTTGTTCAGGGGGGTGTATAAGTTCTAATATTACTCTTACGAACAACAGTTGAAGCTTTAGCATGATCCTTTATCCTAACAGGGAAAGGTGGTTTCTCAATATAAGTAGTAGGAACAATAGGATCATTATAAGTGATAGTCTTTTCTTCAACTGTAACAGGTGCAACTACTTTTACTTCAATGGGGGGATTATATTTAAACCACTTCTCCTTAGGGAGATCAACATGAGTAGCAAATGATTCACAGAAAGAAGCTACTATCTCAGAGTCAAGTCAATATTTAGTGCTAAATCCATGAAAAGCATCGGTATCCATAAAAGATTTAACACAATCAAACTTAGGTGTCATACCTGACTCCTTACCATCGTCGGAATCCCAATCTTCAGAGTTGTGTTTAATTCTTTCCAATAAATCCCATTTGAATTCAATAGTCTTCATCATAAAAGACCCAGCACAAGAAGTATCAAGCATGGTGCGATTCTTGAGAGAAAGTCGAGCATAAAAGTATTGAATAATCATTTCTCTTGAGAGCTCATAATTGGGGCATGAATATAACATTGACTTAAGCCTCCCCCAAGCTTGAGCAATGCTTTCTCCTTCATGAGGCCAAAAATTATATATATAATTATGATCACGATGAACAAGATGCATATGATAAAACTTCTGGTGAAATTCCAATTTCAATCGTTTATAGTCCCAGGATCCCATATCATCACATAGCCTATACCATGTCAATGTGTCTCCCTTCAAAGATAAAGGGAAAACCTTCTTATTAATAACATCATCGAGCATACCTGCAAGCTTAAATAATCCACAAACTTCATCCACATAGATAAGGTGTAAATCGGGATGCAATGTTCCATCTCCTGCAAAGGGATTAGCTAGCAGTTTCTCTACCATACCCAAAGGAATTTCAAAGTAAACATTTTCAGTAGGTTCAGTAGGTTGAGGAGCAACTCTTTGCTCTACTGGTCGGGGTGAAGATACCCCGAACAAGCCCCTCAAAGGATTAGTTTCCATAGTAACAAGTGACAGTAAATTTCAGCACACTATATAAATGTTTCCTTACCAAAGGCACTTCACTCCTCGGCAATGGCGCCAGAAAAGAGTCTTGATGACCCACAAGTCTAGGGGATCTATCATAGTCCTTTCGATAAGTAAGAGGGTCGAACCCAACGAGGAGCAGAAGGAAATGATAAGCGGTTTTCAGTAAGGTATTCTCTACAAGCATTGAAATTGTAGGTAACAGATAGTTTTGTGATAAGGTAATTTGTAACGGGTAACAAGCAATGAAAGTAAATAAAGTGCAGCAAGGTGGCCCAATCCTTTTTGTAGCAAAGGACAAGCCTGGAAAAGTTCTTATAATGAGAAAAGCACTCCCGAGGGCACATGGGAATTATCGTCAAGCTAGTTTTCATCACGTTCATATGATTCGCGTTCGTTACTTTGATAATTTGATATGTGGGTGGACCGGTGCTTGGGTACTGCCCTTTCTTGGACAAGCATCCCACTTATGATTAACCCCTATTGCAAGCATCCGCAACTACAAAAGAAGTATTAAGCTAAACCTAACCATAGCATGAAACATATGGATCCAAATCAGCCCCTTACGAAGCAACTCATAAACTAGGGTTTAAGCTTCTGTCGCTCTAGCAACCCATCATCTACTTATTACTTCCCAATGCCTTCCTCTAGGCCCAAATAATGCCGAAGTGTCATGTAGTCGACGTTCACATAACACCACTAGATGAGAGACAACATACATCTCATCAAAATATCGAACGAATACCAAATTCACATGACTACTAATAGCAAGACTTCACCCATGTCCTCAGGAACAAACGTAACTACTCACAAAGCATATTCATGTTCATGATCAGAGGAGTATTAATATGCATTAAGGATCTGAACATATGATCTTCCACCAAATAAACCAACTAGCATCAACTACAAGGAGTAATCAACACTACTAGCAACCCACAGGTACCAATCTGAGGTTTGGATACAAGGATTGGATACAAGAGATGGACTAGGGTTTGAGAGGAGATGGTGCTGGTGAAGATGTTGATGGATATTGACCCCCTCCCGATGAGAGGATCGCTGGTCATGACGATGGTGATGATTTCCCCCTCCCGGAGGAAGGTTTCCCTGGCAGAACAGCTCCGCTGGAGCCCTAGATTGTTTCCGCCAAGGTTCCGCCTCGTGGCGGCGGAGTTTCGTCCCGAAAGCTTACTTCTGATTTTTTCTAGGGTAAAAGACTTCATATAGTAGAAAATGAGCACCGGAGGGCTGCCAGGTGGCCCACGAGGCAGGGGGCGCGCCCCCCACCCTCGTGGGTGGTGGGTGGCCCCCCTCGGGTGTTTCTTCCGCTGAATATTTTTTATTAATTCCCAAAATGACTTTCGTGGAGTTTTAGGACTTTTGGAGCTCTGCAGGATAGGTCTTCAATATTTTCTCCTTTTCCAGCCCAGAATCCCAGCTGCCGACGAGGGTGGGGGGCGCGCCCCCTGCCTCGTGTTGCTGCCGACATTCTCCCTCTTTATGTAAACCTTGTAAAATAAGAGAGAATAGCCATAAGTATTATGACATAGATGCAATAAATATCGATATAAAAGCATGATGCAAAATGGACGTATTAATCACTCTGTTGGATAACATGGAATATATTCTGATAGATAAATTCTTCCAGAATGAGCAGAGCCCTCTATCTATGACAATATGTAGCGACCCGACCCAATACTGTCAAGTCTTTGTGCTTTTTGTGCCATCCCTAGATTAGTATGCTAGCACACACAATACTTCGATGAAATACCATAACATCACATATAAAATAATACCGTAGATCCAGAGTATACCTTATTTATCAGAGTGGAAACATAGCAATAGGGTTGTGGAGTCCTCATCAACGCCAACGTCAAGTTGAGTGTAGACCGTAACCCTATATCGTACCTCTTTCTCGTCGTAGAATTATCTGCAATATGAGATGTTGCAGCCGTGTAGTTCAGTACATTAAATGTATCGACAAGATCACCATAAGAAAAACAACTGATAAACTATTATGTATGCAATATGGATTTGTGGCTCTGTGTTTGAGGTTTTTGCGTAAAAGTTGGTTTTATTTTTCCTACTTCAAAGGAATATGAGGAGTCTTCACTATAGAGTTATGTACCATGACATGGTTTTGCCAGTCGATGTGGCATAGCCCAAAACATTATAAGTCACCCACAATAAATTGTCAGTCCAAGGTTGAGAGTTCAGAGATAGATCCAAGTTCAGAGGCTCAAACTATCCATAATCGGGGACACGGCTAATCGATTAGGTTTCAACTCTGCAGAGTGTTGTGCACTTTACCCACAAGAATCGTTCCCTCTTTTTATGTTCTCGCACTGCCAGGTTTTTTAGAACGGGATGAACGAAACATGGTCTTTTAGAGATGCTTCCTTGACCATGGATAGTGCCCATCCAATCCTACTTTTCAACTACATCTGCTAGCACTATCCCGCTAGAGTCACAGCTAAGCTAAACCAAGCCATAGCCCATATTGACTTGTGGCTGCACATGTAAGCTTCCAGGCATGAAGTGTTATTCCATCTCTTTGAGTATGGGTGAAGCTTTTCGTAAGATGTCATGGTGCTTCCCCATGAATCCCAGGAGTGCCCATCAAACCATCCTCCACCCAGTAGTGTGTATTGAATTCTTGTCTCGAGTCTTGAAGTCTTGAGGTCTTGAAGAAGCAAGCCTTGAAGATAACATCATGAGTTGTCGTCATTGATGTACAGTCCTCCTTCTCACACCACTCCCGAGCACTCATACCAATTCCCCAATTCCTGTCTACTATAGCATGGCATCAAAATATATAATGTCCCGGGGCTTGATAACAGGATGGTGGGTTCCTACCTCATGCATTCTACTCAAGTACAAGATTCAACATCACTACTGGAGGAATTGTTGAAATGGGTGTCATTAAATGCAAATAAAACATAGGTATGAATAAACTGGTCAAAGTGAACTTGCCTGGTAAGTTGATGAAGATTTATAACAGTCTTATAAAAGACTTGGTAGAAATATTCGTCACTCCAATAAAATCTATCTTAAATAGACATAGCATTCATATAAGCAAACATTCTAACAAGCAATTCTATCACTCAAAATTAACAATTAATCAAATCAAATCAATAAAGAAAACCAAAAAAAGTCCAAAAAGAACTTCAAAGAAAACTATAAAGAAAACACTAAACAAAACTCTAGGACTTATCTTCAAAACAACAAAATAATTGTGTCCTAAGTAAAAAGTTAACAACAAAGGAAAATACTACACTAATATATTAACAGAAAATAAAAAATAAATTTTTTATTAAAATAACAGAAATAATTTTACCTAAAATTTTCCATGCAAAAATAATCAACCTAAAAGCTAATATGAAACTCTACTTATGAACAAAACAAGTTTTCACATAAAAGTCAAGAAAAGAACGAAAATAATTTTAAAAAATCAAAAAGTATATCTACTGAAGATTAACAGAAATATAAGACAATTTTTCAAAAAAAATAAAAATAAAAATTATTAAAAATAACAAATAAAAGTCTAAAGCAAAATTATAAGTAAAACAAAATTGTTTTAGGTAAAACCCTAATTTAAAATACTATAAATTTCTCAAATTAATCCTACTGCAAAACAATATCAGAAGTGACCAGGAGCAAAAAGAATTAATCTAAAATATATTTTCAAACTCAAGATATTCACAAATCAAGGTTTGAAGCAAATTCAAACTTAAACTATTCAAATATAAAATCTAAGTGCATCAACAGAAACTTCATAATTTTGTGAACCCAAACAAAAAGAATAACTCAAATTGCATCTATAAAATAAAAGATATTAAATTTCTAAAACAGAAACTGAAAATAAAATAGAAAAAAGGCTAAAACCCTACGGTCGGGCACTGGACACGTGGCTAAGACCTATTGGCCTAGAGGTGTGCGCGACAGGAGTTAAGCGGCGGACGCCCGAAGCTTAAGAGACAATGGTTTGCGAAATAAAAAAACAACGCATCTAATCGGAGCCATTGGATGAAGATCTAAGGGTGGAGGGGGTGTGCCGGTGGCTTATAGTGGGCGGCAACATCGACGGTGAGGCTTCGGCAGTGACAGCGGCAATGGCTCGGGGTTGATGCAGGCGCGCTCTATGGGGGTCCTCGAGCTCTGAGAAGATGATGGGGAGGTGCGGGCGAGCTTGCTGGGGCGGATGGTGGACTCGGGCGGCGTCGGGGGTGGCTAGATGGAGTAGTGGGATGGCAATGGGGGTGGCACCTGGTGGTGGTTTTGGCGAGCGATTGTGAGTGCGTGGGAGCTCAAGCGAGGGGGTTTAAGGGCGAGGTGGAGCGGATAAAGAGCGGCTTTTATTGGGAGGGTGTCATGGAGGAGGGGGCGAGGCCAGTTTGGCAAGAAATCAGGCGGGGAAGGGTTGCCGATGCAGGCTCCAGTGAGGGAAGGAAGGAGGAAGAGGAAAAAGAAAGGAAGGGAGGGATTCGACGATCGGATCAGACGGTGGGTCCCACACGCAGTGAGAGAGAGAGAGAGGGGGGAAGGAAAGGGAGCGGCGACCGATCCAAAAGGATTCGGTGCGCGTGTGGGCCAGCTGGGCCGAGGGAGAGAGAGGTGGGCCGCGGTGCTGGGCACTATTGGGCCTGCTGGCTTCGACTTTTTTCCTTTTTTCCTTTTAAATAAAACACAGAGGACAAAAAGGAAAGAAAACAAAATAAATAAAAACATTATATCGGCATATAATATATCAAAATTTTCAGAAAAAGAAATCCTCAAACATGAACTATTTTCAAGTTCAAATAGAACGCACAAAATTTCAAATAATGCAAACAGTTCTAGTGTTGCATTCAAAACTCAAATAAAATTATTTTAAAATACCAAAATGATTTCAAATCTATTTTTCTCCACTTTTCTATTGTAGGGAATCATTCTACCCTAATTTCCATATATTTTACCTTTTTAGAAAAATAATTTGAATAAAAACCAAATAACTCATAATTGGTATTGAATTTGAATTTCAAACCAATTTCAAATATTTTCTATTTTCCCTTATTCAATTATATTTCAAAATTGCCCCTGGTTTGGAGTGTCATGTTGGTCAGAGGAATTTGAAATTATTCAAAATGGAGAGTATTCCAAATGGAATTTAAAATGGTTTAACTCCCCACTCTCTTTCATTTGAATTTGGAGAAGCCATTTCATCTCCTCTCTTGAAATTCCTTGAGTGGCATGAAGTTTGAATTACATTCAAATGAGGTTTCAAATCATTTCTAATAGAAACACTTTTGGGGAGATGAAGTTTGAATTTAAAATGGTTTAACTCCCCACTCTCTTTCATTTGAATTTGGAGAAGCCATTTCATCTCCTCTCTTGAAATTCCTTGAGTGGCATGAAGTTTGAATTACATTCAAATGAGGTTTCAAATCATTTATAATAGAAACACTTTTGGGGTAGTCCTTTTATTCCCTCTCATTCAACTTTCAAAAAGTTTCAAATTTTCACTCAATTTCACGCAATCAATCACGCAACCCTCAACAAGCATTCATAATTATTTATTTAATATAACATTCCAAAATTTCTAATTTTGGGATGTTATAATAAGCATATATAATAACAACACACACAAATCAATTATGACACCAATACTCTGCGCTTAGCTCTGCTGCAACGGTAGCGTACCACCTTTATATAAGTATCCCAATAGTTAGTGTCCCAACAAAGGGCAAAGGAGAGTATTGTGAGTGGTATCTCGGTCACACACAAGTTGTCACATGTCTTGTATGAAGTAACTGTCTAACAATCTGTAGATGGTATTATTGTCCCATGAAACAAATATATTAGAGTGGTTAAAGAGATGATAGGTTCAGCGAGAATTAAGTAAAGTGGCTGAAAGTAAATGGTTCTTAACTGCAATAGAGAGGTTAGGTGTGGAGAAACTTAGGATCATGGTGTATATCAAGTGTGCCAGTGCAATGGTAATACCAGTTACCTTGTATTGTGATTCTAGTGCATAGATTGATTGTTCTGTGCGGACCACCCTTGAGTGGTCGAACTCCTCCATGTCGGATTTGTTCTTCCCTATAGTCATGCTTCGACGTTGCCATAACATGGTCGTTTCCGCAATTAAGGTCACAAGACCAAAACAACGCATTAGGTTTTGTGGATCATCTCTTCGCTTTTCATAGATATCAACACACATGTGTAGGTCTTCAGTTCATCATGCATGGGCCCTTAACTTGGACAACACACAGAAATATTATCATAGATAAACAACTTACTAAACAAGCATAAAATTATTATCACAAATGACGACATATAGAATAGACACAGATGAATCTCACGAATCCCCTACATCTCCCATGCATGGGGGATATTACTCCGCATGAGAGGGGCATGGCCAAATATCTGAGAGATACAAAGGTAAATCATCTCAATAGTATCACAAAGATCTGCAATAAGATGAATGTTTAAAAAAGTCTCGATCTCAAGATGAGTATGAGTAGAATTACAAACCCTAATATTACAACTTGGAATTCCTATCCCTATGGTGGTGTTGTGATGAAATGGAATGGAGATGGAGATGGGGCAGAAGAGAAGGAATGGGTCTTCGGCGATTCTTCATCTCCGGATCTCCCCTTTCTTTGTTCTGGATGTGGTGGCAGCGGGTGCCTCTCTATTCCTATGATGTTGCCTTCACAGAAGTTACTTGTGTAGACGAGAAGGCGGCGACCCTGCATGGTACGGCCGCTGGTACGAGTGGGAGCGCTCGTACCATGTGTTGTCTTGCACTCTGGTTGCCATATCAATTTTTTGCCCAAAATGAAAGTTGTTCCAAATGGCTTCATTTGTTTGGATTGATTTGTTTCCTTCCAAATATATTTATACCTGCACATCAATAGTACAAAAAAGTTTTCTTCTTTCTCTGAAGGATTAACGTTAGAAAGAAGCGAGAAATATCAAACACCCTTTGGAAACCACATCAAACCCCTCTTATAAGAGTGACAAAATATTGAGCCATCAACAAGCATCCGCAAATACAAGAGAATAATTAAGATAACATCTAACCATAGCCGTAAATTCGAGGGTTCCAACATCCCTCCTGCAACAATTCATAAACTGAGGGTACAGTAATATCTGTGACTCTTGCCACCCATCCATGAACAAACTAATCACATGATACACTCCTCTAGGCCTGTAAAGATGAAGTGATATGCAGTCACGTTCACACATCACCGCTAGAGTGACATCACAACATAATATCAAAACATTGAACTAGATTCAACTTCACAAGAATACTAGCAACAAGGTTTATCCGCTGCTAGATCTACCGTTTCACCAATATAATGACCGAGCACATTACCTTTCAGGCAGAGGTCTAGGGCTGGTTTCCTACCACGAGTACATGAAGTCATCTTTGTATTTGGGGAATGAACCGTCGATTGGATGTAGGGGAGCATCTCGCGCCACACCGTGCATGAAAAGGAGCAGCTCGTGTGGAGATGTGGCATCGTCTCCTCAGACTAGTCACAAAATACGGAATTAGGTGTATCCTTCAGGCCTCATCTCGCCAGATGTTGAGCAATCCAATTTAAACCTATAAGGATGCTAGCCGACCCTCCTCCACGGAGCTCCCCCGGATTGGCGCGTTCGTGGCCATCGGATGTGCTTTGACTTTCGCTGCTGGACGTTGGATCAGTTGACCGCATGGTAAAAAATGTTACTTCTGCTTTGCTTTCACGTTTGGCTGACCTGTAGCCCTTTTGCTTCTATAGTTCGGCTTGTTACTTGACCTGTAGCCCTTCGGCTTGTTACTTGTGGGTTTTTCGAACGGGTGTAAGTCAATGTGTTGCGTGCGCGTGGTCGTATGTGACACCCATCTCTATGGCTGACGGGAACGCGAGAACCACGCGACGTGCGAGAGAGAGCGTCGAGAGCGCGCGAACTGTGCGACGTGCGAGGGAGAGTAGCGCGCGTGAGGTCTTCAGCGTCCAATCCCTGTGCGCCTCAGGGCCTCAGGGGGTACTACACCCATTCGTCACCACCACACCAAACCCCACAGCGGCTCCTCCGCAGTCGCCCGCAACCCTTTCCCTCGAACCCCGCAGCTGTCGTCCTCCTCCATCCTCTCGCGCCTCCTCCCACTCCCATCCAGCCCCTTCCCCGCTCATCCCTGAAAGGATCCGAGACGTGCGGGCACGGAGGCGAAGGGCGATGGCGGCGGCGCTTGATTTGAGGCAGCGTCATGGATCGGCCCCTGCTGAGCGACAAGATTGCTGGACTGCCACCATCTCACCTCGCCCCACCAGCTTCCAGCGCCATGGATCCGCTGGAGATGGAGGGCAACAAGTGAGAGGGAGTAGGAGAAGAGGTGAATCGAGGGAGTGAAAGAAGAACCTGACACGGGAAGGGGAAGAGGGAGTCTTGCGGCGTATCCTCATCTCATCCCGGCTGCAGATCTTTTGACGCCATGGAGCCAGCTGCTCTTGCTCGACGGCACGATACACAACACTGAGGTAGGCTCGACTACCTTTCTCCTCTCTCCCGTGTGTTTTGGTCTCTGTTGATTTCCCCTCTTGCCTGTTCTAATTCGTGGGCAAAACAATGGAGGATTTCTTCATTGTTGATCTTATTTGGGGCTGATTTCCCCCTAGATTCCTTCCTTTTACAGTTCCTTTTTGACTTGTTGTTCATCACGTCGATGGCTTCCACAGAGCAGAGGAAAGTATGCCCTCTTCATCTAGGCAGAGGAGCGGGACGGCCAGGAGCTGTCGTCCTGCTACCCTATGCCAATGGACGCGCCTCCCAGATGGCTAGCAACGCCAGATCCAGCTGGAAAGGACTCTATGGTAGGTTTGGTTTGTTCTTCATCCCATGAAGTATAGTTTTTTCTGTAATTTATTTATGTAAATTAACCTCAAGACTTCATAGAGGTAGTCGTCTTAAAGTACTTTGAAGTATTGTTATTGGTCACATGTTTATTAGGTTTAGATGCCACTACTCTACATGGGTTGTTACTAACACAAATTGCTGTTGCATACCAGTCCTACTCCCTCCGTCCAGAAATTCTTGTCTTAGATTTGTCTAAATACGGATGTATCAAGTCATGTTTTAGTATTAGATACATCCGTATCTAGGCAAATCTAAGACAAGAATTTTGGGACGGAGGGAGTATTATTGAAGCCACTGGATAGCTGTCGTTAGCTGTAATGTGATTAGCTACCAATCCTATTATTGAAGTTATTATGGTATATGTTCCTGCTACATAAATATACTTTTGTGAACATGAAATTGCATTTAGTTTTAGTATTCTCTGGTGATGGAAAAGCTAATCTGTATCAAGCTAGGAGTATAATTCCTTTTTGTAAATCTGGCTAATGCTGACAATGGACATGCTTTGATGTTTTTCTCTTCTCATATTGTTAGGCAGATTGAGAAGCTGATCCAAGCGAAGCAATGACGTAAGCTGCTAGGATAACTTCTGCATGGTACTTCCTGTAAGAAAAGCTTCATAATTCGATCAAGTATACTGATGAACAATGCATATAATGTTCATAGATTATGACTTTACACATGTAATGCTGATTTGAAAATTTCCCTTGATTTGTTCCTCAAATGTTCTGAGAGAGTGTTGCGTATTAGGAAACCCATTGGATAGTTAAGGTGTTGTTTCAGCTGACTAATATAAAGTTATATTTCCAGCAGAAGATATTTGGGATTGACGTTCTGGTGAGAAAGTAGCATATAGATGGATGGACATGAGCTATCCAGTGTAGGTTCAAACAATTCATTCATTCATTGCAGGTTCAGCATGTCTCATTATGTCTTTTTGCTTCATATTCAGGGTCGAACTGGGCTATATTTCTTTCATTGAGGCGAGGGTGATTCCAGTAGGTGAGGTGCATTTTAGACATCCGGATGTCTTGCTATGTTCAGGCGTACTCGCCTTTTTTTCTTGAAGTTAGGCGTTCGCTGTCTCTGTGGCAAGGTGAGCTTATCCCATTTACTTTGTTCATTCCAGAGCTCTATTTTTGAGTCGCCGAGTCAAGCCAAGTCGCCGAGGCTGTGGCTAGTGGCTTGCTGGCTTGAGTCAGCGACTTGGCTTGATTAGTCGCCCCAAGTCGCCATGGCTTAGAATAGGATTTAGTGGTAGAATTAGGAGTGATATTACCTTGTAATCTTTTATAGTTGGCAATGGAAATCCCTTTCTGACCTTGTGCAAGCTCGTCTTTGTTGATTGCAGGTGCACCTTGCAGTATAAATGTAACAGCAAGCATGAGCATCAAGTTGTTTGCACCTTGCAGTATATATGTAATAGGAAACTTGCACATTTGAGTTGAAATAAAGAGGAGAACTTACTTCTTGTGTGTCCATCTGTCCCAATTTGTTTTCCTTGATGATCCTTTTCTCTTTGCACCTGATCACCTGATTCAGATAAGGAAAACAGCAGCAGTTCTACATATAAATACCATCACAGATCACAGCAACAAGTATTACAACAGAAATTAAGCATTAGTTCATTACATTTAACTACGAACTACCAAGTTCTTAACTCTTAACAACCAGCCCCAAATCGACCCCAAATCCTATGTCCAAAATAAGGGATAAGGCACACCAGCCCAACCCCCAAGCCCCCAACTCCATATGTCCAAAAAGAAGCCACAAGGTCCACACCAGCCCCAAATCCTATGTCCAAAATGAGGCACACCAGCCCCAAGAGCCCCCAACTCCATATGTCCAAAATGAGGCACACCAGCCCCAAGAGCCCCCAACTCCATATGTCCAAAATGAAGCCACACCAGCCCAAGTTCCATCAATCGTCCTAGTAATCCAGATCATCATCAAAGCCAATGGAGCCTCTCTCTTCACCTCCACCTTCACCTTCACCTTGATTTCCCTCTTGATCATCTTCACTTGTTGAATAATCTTCAAGCTCAACCTCCTGATTTGGATCATCCTCCTCGTCCTCATCTTCTCCAACTTGGTGCTCTCGAGATCGAGAATAGACATGAGTAACAGCAGCCTGGCTCCCACTCCCACGGCTTCTAAGGTTGCGCAATGGACCTTCAGATGCACCGACAGCTTCGTCAACTTGAGCCCAAGTGATATCAGCCCCTTCATAAACCGGCTGGGCATTATGGTCAACCCATTCATTGTCCCATTGTAAGTCTTCTAGGACTAATGTCTTCTAGGACTAATGGGTCAGACCTAGTCCCTTTGGAGCCTTCCTCACGAATCTTTTGGAACCTATCGGCATTCTTCCGGTTGTATTGAACATATGACAAATCATTAAGTCTTTGGAACTCCAACCTATTTCTCTTTTTGCTATGGATCTGAAAACAACATACAAGAAAACAATTAGAAAGGCTACCATAAGCACCCCACCAAAGAACTACAGAAGTACAATGAACATCAAGTTGGTACTTACTACTTACATTTTGAAAGCAAGACCAATTTCGTTCGCAACCGGAAGCTGAAGCACAAAGGCTAACTATGTGCTTTGCTAAATGTTGCAGCTCATAAGCAAGGCCACCATAAGCACCCCACCAAAGAACTGCATGAGTACAAATGAAGACAATGTTAGAATTCTTAATCCAAAAAAGATAGGTGCTGAAATTTATGAAAAAGTAGAAGGCTAGAGCTGAAGTAACTTACGAGGACTCTTTTTTGTTCGGTCATTGATTGCCAACTTAGAGCTGAAGCATTCACCTTCACCTCTTTCATAGTCATCAGCCAATCTACTTATCACGCTTGCTTTATCATCATCGGGCTCCATGTGCAATAGCACCTCATTGAACATATGCCTAAGCCTTTGACAATATCGTGCTTTCTCGGGCTTAGCTTTGAGACCATAGATCCTATTTGGGTTTAAGAATAGTGCAGCTCCATACAACTTCACCCCCATTTGAGATTCCCACTTGTCCTCTACTATTTTTGTCACCTTCTTAACCAACGTTGGTTTGTCATCTATCGCAGCCTTGATTCTCTCCTTTGCATAATCCATTGCTGCCATAACCTCGGGCATCGCCGGCTTCTCATCGCCATCAACAATCCTTAGCACCCTTAGAAGAGGTAGAGAAACTTTCATGCAAGTCTCTACTGAGTTCCAAAAACTAATGGACAACACATCTTCTTGAACTTTTTGTCCCACCGGTGAGGTTGACAACTTCTTATTGCTATGCCAAACATCACCCACAAACAATTCTTTGAGAGCTTGCCTATGTTTGTGCAAGCTTTGCAAGTTGAGAAAATTTGTGGCAAAGCGAGTAGCTCCAGCCCTCACAAGATCACGGTTGTCGGTCTTCACTCTCATTTCATCTAAAACCTTGCCATGCCTGTAGATGAATGTAGACACCCTTTTTCCATTTGTAATACACTCGCTGAATTGCTTGATTTTGCAAATGGCCTCCAACATAAGGTTCAAACAATGGGCTGCACAAGGGGTCCACCATAATGTAGGAATCCTCTCTGTTAAGAGTCTACCCGCTGCCTTGTAGTTAGCACCATTATCCGTGCAAATCTGAACCACGTAGCCTCTTCCAATGTCGTTGATCCTTTTCTCCATCAAATCTGCCAACAATTCTTTGCTGGCTACTAAGGCTGGTATGTCAACGCTATCAATGAAGAAAGTCCCGGCTGGACTATTGACAAGGAAGTTGACCAAGTGCCTAGTCCTCCCATCGGTCCACCCATCGGACATTAGTGTGCAGCCATACTCTTGCCAAGCCAGCTCATGTTGCTCTCTCAATGCATGTGTCTTCTTCTTTGCTTTCACAAGAAGTGGAAGCCTAAGAGCATGAATAGTTGGGGGGATGTAGCCTGGACCATATTGCCCGGTGGACTCCAATGCAATCTCAAAGGCTCTTGATCGGGTAACATTGAAGGGAATGGCATTGGCATAGGAAAATGCTGCCCAATGATCATCAACTCTATCCTTATCCTCGGTGGTCCTTTTGAAGCAACCTGCGTTCAATGCGGCTTGAGAAGGATTCTTCGAGTGCCTTAGCTCAATGACTTCTTCCGGAGTCTTCCTAATCATCCCGGCAATTGTTCTTGAAGCCTTTTGTGTATGTAATTCAGTTTGGACAGTCTTGGCCTTCCTTTTTGCTGTTGTCCTACTACTAGTTTGAGTTGCTGTTGCATCCTCTTCTTCATCACCAGTTGCTGTATCTTCTTTATCAGACTCCCCTGGCATATTATGCTTCTTTGCGTAGGCCTTCATGAAATCCAGCATCTTCTTTGAAACAGCCTCTGGCACCTTCTTGCATTTTATAGAATTCTTCTTCCCTTTAGTACTAGCCCCAGCTAGGTGACGCTTGAACCTTGCTATTCCAGCATGCACATCTGTCCCGCAAAAAGTGCATCGTATCCTATCCCTCCTGTTCATATCATGCCAATACCCATACTTCCACCCAGGGTCTCCCGACTTTGCCTTCCGCTTAGGATCCTTGGATGGATCATACTGCTCAGGCTCAGGCCCATTGCCGCCGGCTGCACTATTGACAGTTTGGTCAGTCATCCTCTAGCTGCAGCCAAGGTGCCTGCAGAAAAAACAGAGCAGCACAAGTAGTAATCAGTAATTACTAATTAGAGCAGCAGGGCACATCAGTACATAGAGCAGCAGAGCACATCACTACATCAGTAGATCTACAGCAGAGTAAATATAGAGCCCACCCCACGCTATCTTTCCTTCGGTCCTTCTACTTCCCCAGTCCCCACAGCAGCAGCAGCAGAAGCAGAGCACACAGCAGCAGAAGCAGAGCAAAGAGAGGCAGAGGGGGCGACGAGCCATACCTGCAGTCTTTGCTGGCGCAGGCGCAGGAGAAGATGGAGGCGGAGGCGGAGGAGGCTAGTGGGGGCAGGTCACCGGCGGAGGAAGCTCTTGGGGGCGCGCGTCACCGGCGGATCTGGAGGGGCACGTCGCCGGCGGCCGTCGATCTGGAGTCCTAGGTCAGGAGACCCGCGCGGTTTCCCTCCATTTCCCTCTCTTCCTCTGTAGTTCCCGCGTGGCTCTCTATTTATCCCCCCACCCCAAAATATCTCTGGCAGGTGGGCCGATCTGGAGCAAGCCACGCGATTGGCGGCTATTAGCCGCCGACTAATCGCGGCAAGTCGCGGGCGAGCCAGCGAGTCGCGCGACTTGCTTCCTGAGCCAAGTCGCCTGCGCGAGCCAGCCACGCTGCGACGACTCGGCGATTAGTCGGCGACTCAAAAACGTTGTTCCAGAGTCAAGATTCATATTCCCTTAACTATCATTTCATTTGTGAGAATTTACTCCATTGATCTATGTCGTCGGCATCCTGACAATTTAGATTTTTCTGCGGATCACAATTGCTTCTGAACACACCGACCCATCTCATTGAGGAAATTCCTCTGCTCCGCTTAATTAAAATTAATGTGAAATATGTTTCTACCCAAACTAATTACAATTTATTCTTTTTAGTTACTACTGATTTTCAGTATGAAATATTGGGGGCCGAGTACTTCAGTTCATTTCCCAGTGGATATGGCACACACATGTATCATCGTTGTTATCGTAATTGATACCAACACCTTGACTGAATCGCATAGAATAGACTACCCTGATAATTCTTGCACAGCTAAGCTATATGTAGAATATATAATAGACTGTTTGCATGCCCTGGGGACCTGTCTAAATAATTCTTGTACACATGGACGTTGGGTATGTTAGTAATCGCCCAAGAAATTAGCAGTTGGAGATTATTTGTTGAAAAATCTAACGGTGTTTCCTTCTTACATTCAGCTGCTATTTCAGTAGTTCTAAAATGTTCTGCGAGATAATGTATATGAATACATAGCTATGTTCATGTATCATGTATGTGTAGATTTGCATAATAATTTTTTGTATGGCAAAGGTTCATATTGTTGGAAGGGAAATTAGTAGCTGCACCTTGGTACCTGCAAATAATTTGTTTTACAGTGTCGCTTGATGGTTCTCCACTTCAGATACTAAAGATACCGACAGTGCTTTGTTTAGGATCTGGGGAGTCGGATTGTGGATTACATGTAGTGGGGAAGAAGAGATGGGGACGAGGAAGAGGACACCCTTGGTGGCGTGCTATATCTCACTAGGCGACAATGTTGAGAGGGTGCCTGGCATCAAGAACCCGACATGCTTTTCCGAGAGTTCGTTCAGGTGAGCCACCTGGGCAGGTCTATGGGTTGAGGTGGTTTGATAATCCTGGGCTGTTCCTCTTTTTCCTGTGTTTTTTGAGGAAATGACTTTATTAGTTGGAAAATGGCAATATCGTTTACAAGTATACATGAAACAAACTATTTTTCCTACACCTCTTTGTTCTGTGTAATGGTGCTCTTGGCTGAGTGTGCTGACGGAAGATATTCCATGCTACAGGCTAGGTAGCTTATCAGTAAGTCTTCGTGATTTACTTGCAATGTTGTTCTTTGCAAAATTGTTCCTTGCAATCCTAAAATAGTTTCTCAAAACATAGGAAAATTTACATTCTAAAAACTGTAGGCACACTAAGTGAAGCATATATATAATTCTATTGTAACAGAGGTCACACATTGTATACATATAATTCTCTATATTCAAATTATTATAATACGATTTTATTAGAATAGAGGTCAGGTACTGCCACGACGTAAGAAGGAAGGTGTGACACCAAGTTTTATACATATTGTGATTTCAGTTTTCATCAATGTCGCTATTATTATTATTATCTCTTTGTAGCTTCATATAAAATCAGTACTGACACGGTCATTTTACGAAGTGTAAAAATGGTAGGTTGTAGAATCATAACCTGTGACTGAGTGCCTTAAGAAGTTCCTTTCATTATCGTTAAATAATATAATGTTTAGGGCCAGTTTAGATGCATCGTTGAAAAATAAGAGTAAAATCAGTGAATATTTTGCATTGCCTTGGTGTTTGGTGTGTCTATTGCATAATCCTTTTCTTTTTTGCTTCTCTTTCCAAAGCAAGGACCAGGCTGGGAACATATATTTATAATGAAGTTCTTTCATTGCAGGTGCATAGTATCTTAGTTAGGTATCTCTGTGCAAGTGTAGTTTGCCTGCAGGTATGACATGTGTTTGAATATAATCCTTTTCTTGCTTCTCTTTTCAAAGCAAGGACCAGTCTGAGAACATATGTTTATATTGAAATTCTTTCATTGCAGACTGCATAGTATCTTAGCTAGGTCTCTCCGGCATGCTACCACAAAAGAGGAGCCATGATGTTATGCCTATATCTGCATCGTCTATCAGTCCTAGAAGTTCTGATCTTCATCTACCGTTAAACCGAGTTCATCTGTCTGGGTATGGATGCACACCTTTTTATGTAATTGGACATTAAAAACTAGAGCATTTGGTTGTACTGCATCTGCCAAAGCACTGTCGAAACAAGAAATTTCAGCTATGTTATGAGCCGAACCATATTATATGTGCATCCTAGGTGGAATGCTTTCTGTTCATGAGCTGGTCTCCCAACATGTACTGTTGAGAAAAGAAAAGAAAGGAGCTTTTAAGTTCTTAAGAGGAGCAAGAGAGCTTATAAGTTGTACACATTAGATCTAGCTTTCTTATGCTGTTTGTCTAATTATTTTCTACTCCCTGTATTTTCAGTTGTGTAATAGTAAACACACCACTGTTTGAAGCATGTTTATGTCTTGCAGATCATATATATCATAGGCCTTTTTTAACTTCAAGCTAACACAAAAAATTGTACAGATAATTTATGGTCGCATTTTGAAAATTCTATTGCATAGTTTGAACCTTCAATTTTCATTACTAAAAGGATCACTGGTATTGCTGCTGTCCACGGCTTCAGCGGAGCTGCTGTCCACGCTTTTATCAGAGCTAATGTTCACGGGATCATCCATGCGAATGCAAGCTCCCCTCATGCTCAGCCGTGGTGGAAGCCTAAAACAACATAGATTATCAATCAACACAGACTAATCAAGTCACATTACTGTGATGATTTGTAAATTTGCCAGAGGTTTTGAATGGGACTTTACACCACCAAATTAGAATGTGTACAAGACACCATTTTTTCGACTAAAGGAGATTATGTTTATTATCATATGTACTTGCCACAGAGGTCTTTTATGATCGAGGCTTGTTCTATAAAAATTTATAAAAGGAATTGTTGAATATATTTAAGTTCCGTAATATGTAGGTCATCTTGTGGTTTGTGGACATTTAATTTTATGGAGTACTTCATAGGAGGTGTTTGGTCTGACACTTCTATGCAGATATTATCATTACACTTATTCTATGTTGTATCACTATTTCAAAACTAACTCCAACTATTACGTTATAGGATCATATGGCAAATTTTACAGCAAAACTAGCTATTTTTAGTGGACTTGAAATTGGATGATGGTAATATAAGAAATCGAGATTTGGAGATGACAGCAACAACACAGACCACATGGATTTTATGATTCTGGATAGACCCCTGAGAATGTAAACAACATTGATCCTGCCATTCTTCTTTTATTAAAGGGAGTTTCATAGATTTTCTTTTCAATGTGCACACTATGGACGAGAGAGGGTCATCGGCCGGCCAGGTCAGGTGCGACATGGTGGTCGCCCATGTCGGTGGTGCCTCGATCCACTCCTGATCCTTCTTCCACTTACCCGCTGCGTAACACTGAGCACCGGTCAGTGAGCATGGGTTTGACAGCGGCGACCAGAAACATGATTTAAAACGGGACTTTATACCACCAAATAAGAGTGTCATTGTACACAACAACACACCAATTTTTTGGCTAAAGGATATCTCATTTATTATCATATGTGCTTGCCCGGGCATATGTTTTGTTTTAAATAAGACTATACTATTAAGTTAAAATGTGTATATTTGTATCATTGCACACAACGATCCACCGTGTTCCCTATTAGAGGGATTAAACCATGTAATTTTTTTTCATCGCGGACATGGCTTCAGCGTGCCTCTAGCGCAGTGGGTCCACTAGTAGTGGTCATACAAACAAGCCCCATGAAGAACTTGACCCTAGGGGAAGCTCATGATTTCGAGTTTAACTTTCAAGTGCTCGTACCGACGCCCCATCTGGAAGAGGGCGTCGTAGCAGCTCTCAGAAGTGTCTATTAGAGTGCATCTAGCAAGGTGAAAAACTGCACCCCGTGGACCATCCACCAAAGCTGGATGTACTCCCATAAGGCTAGAGGCCCTAGGGGCCCCCTAATGTCCGAGATCCAACGACGAGGGTCTCTAGCAGTGGGCCATTTCCTAGTGCCCTTAGGCCTCTTCAATGCATGGGTGCTTAGATGAGGTGCTAAGTGCATCTAAAATCTTAGCAACTAGTCTTCCCAATGCATAGGTGCTTAGCTTTTGTACCTAAGCTTTCCTCGTGGAATTGTTTAATAATTAAACCCCCTCATCTAAAATCTTAGCAACTAGTCTTCCCAATGCACTGTTTCTTTCTGGGTCACCATAATGTTCTCTCTCCTCTTTAGTTGCATTGTCACATCATTTTTTTTGCTTATGTGGCATCTTTAGCACCTGTACATCTTGAAGCATTGGGAAGAGCCTTAGAGACCTAAATCAAAAGCTGAGGCGTCAAACTTGGAGATGCTGCGACCGGACCCTACGGCTAGTTCAAGGCCCGGAACACCAAGACCCGCCGTGCCCGCCTAAAGGAAGCCCCACAGGATTTTTCGACCTTCTTCCGGGCCGACCCGTCCAAGCCTAGGACCACCAGCCGGTGAAGCACGCTCGCGCCATTCTCTAGAGTAGATTACGTCAAGCCACAAAGGCTGCACAACTTGCATGGTTCCTCGACCCATGATATGCCAAGAGATCAAGATACATGAGGCTGGTCACAATGGGCAAGAACATAAGCTAGTAACTTCACACTTCCCTAGACTATGTTACTACCTTCATAGTGGGTAGGAACATCTATGTAGTGTTATGCAACGATGTATTTATTAGGTTATAGACTCATTGTTTCTTGAAGTGTGTGATGTTCCGGTAACTTAGCTAGTTACCACAAGCACCTCTCTCTTCATTAAATACGTGCCACATAAGCAAAGTTATATTGGAGTGTGTGATGTTACTCCTAAGTTCCTCCCCACTGTGACCAGCCTGAGTGGAGAAGCTTGATCAAGCTCTTTCTCTAGAATCCACAGCAGAAATGATTGGATGAGCCATCAAGCACGCAAAAACAAAAGGCAAAGTCAAAAGGCACCTTCCGGCTTCGCGTCCACCTCCGTCACATCCTCGTGAAAATTCCTTGTTCACATTCCCCGTCTTTTGCAGAATTCCGTTGATCATGCCTATAAACATCAAAGCATACATTACCAGAATAGGATCTTTGTGAAAACTCCGCTACATTTGGTACCGTTGCACTATTTCCTGTGAGGACCGCAGAATTTCAGGATCTAAGCCTAACCATATGGGGGCATGCATATCTTCCTCTCCCTTTTGCCTGGTCTTTTTCTGAAAAATGTGGCTGGTGATAGCGCCACAGTGGCTTCTCGTTCTCGGCCTCACGTACGTGCGGAGACTTTCGTAGAAGAAAATAGACCAGCGCACACGTATCAGGGGCGCCTTTTGTCCATTCTAAGCTTCTAACATATGAAGAGTTTCATGTGCAAATTGTTGGATGAAACGTGAACATGGGAACTTGATCCAAAAAGATAACCCACGAGAGATCAAACCCCCGGTTTGACACTTCGGTGTTTTATTAATGAGGATTATCTTTCATTGAGAGCCGGTGTTTTTTTGCCGATAGCAAGGCACTCGTAGTGATGTTGTCAATCTTCAAGTTCCGCAATTCAACCCAGTCTTCAGTCGGCATAACTCTAGCATTACACTTAAAAGAACAAGAACCCGTTGAATTTGTCCATAACTCTAGCATTACTCTTCACGATACGCCATGTTTTTTGACTTCTCTAAAGAAGTGTAACACACAAGAGAAGAGTGTATTATCAACCGTTCTATATACTGCTGCTCCGGTCGTGGGCGGCGACATGGGTAGGTCTCGGTGGCCTACCGGTGTCGTGCCGGCTTCACGGTGACTCGACGGATCTGTCCGCGGCAACGGCCGGCTCCTCCGGCGTCGGTTTGTCTGCGTTCGAGCCGTCTCGGCTTTCACCCCATCTCCTCGTCGCCCGGGTGCTACTCCCATCAAAGGGCTGGCCCTTTTCCAGCTGCGATCCACCGCTCGTCTCGCTCTCGTTGCCGCCGGACAGAGCTTGTCTCGCGCACGATGCAGCAGGACCGAGATCGTCTCGCGCACGATGCGGCAGGACCGGACTCGTCTCGCGCACGATGCAGCAGGACCAAGCTCGTCTCGCGCACGATGCAGCAGGACCGAGCTCGTCTCGCGCACGATGCTGCAGGACCGAGCTCATCTCGCGCTTGGGGTAGCAGGATGGGTCGATGGATGCCGACGCTGGGGGTTGCCCAGGGGCGCGAAAGGTGGGACCTTTCCGCTCGTCTCTTTCGTTGGGGTGCGCCGGGTCACGGGTGAGGTGGTGTCGAGGTCTTGGATGCTGGGGCGGCGGCCCTGGTGGTGGTGGTGGCGCGGTGCTCTTGGACAAAGCCCGCGCCTTGGTGCTGCCCGCTCATCATGGCCGTGTGGGCGGCGTGGTTGCCGGGGTGTGGCGTTCGGTGGCGGTGAATGTTGGCCGAGGTGAAAACCTGCTCTATCTTCGGGCGGACCGGCGGCGGCGAAGATCGCTCCCTTCTTGAAGGCGTCGTCGCGGCTCTCATTGCCCGTCATGCGGCTCCGGGGGAAACTTTGATCCTTGGATCGGGCGGTGGCGGCGCTCCGGCGTCGTTTCCTTCCTGAAGGCGCCGCCTTGGAGCGCATGGTTTGTCATATGTAGCTTCATATCTTCGGGGCGGTAGTGCTAGGAGTAGTGTGGCTGCGCTCAGCGCCTTTGTATCCCGTCCTGGGTGTGTGCGTGTGTTGCGGTGACGTAGCGGTATTGGATGCTTGTGGGTTGTTGCTTTATATATAAAGCGGGGCGAAAGCCTTTTTCGGTATATACCCTAAACTCACGATTATTGTTTTATAACCCGCAAAAAAAAGATTATTGTTTTTACCGTATATAAAAATTGGTCTTTCTTGTGTACTACTCCCTCCTTTTTTAAATGCAATTCTTTTAGAAATTTCAATACAGACTACGTATGGATATATATAGATATACTTTAGACGTATGGATATATATAGATATACTTTAGAGTATAGATTCACTCATTTTGCTCCTTGTGTAGTCCATGCTGGAATCTCTAAAAGACTTGTAAAATTATTTTTCAAAAGAAGGATGACCCTCAGCCTCTCTGCATCTGACCGATGTATGCAGTCACTTTATTAATTATTCACAAAGACCTTATAACTAATACATCGGTAAGTCTGAAGCAACAATCTTGGCAACATTTGTCGCCACTCCTATCCACTTGATGAAGGGGTGCCGAAAATCTGAGCCGAATACCAAACAGACTTCGCACCAAAGCCTAACATCTAAAGCCGAAGGCCCCAACCAAGATACAATGTCGGGTCTGGGGCACACACTGGTCCGCGCACTTTCATGGGCGGCCGCCGCCGTCTTCCACCTATCCATCTTCAGAACAGGAACTAACCCATCAACTTTGCCAGGCCTGCCATCGACGCCACCATGATGCCAGACATCGCCGTCCTCCTGCGCGAGTCTGTCAACCCGCATCGGACACTGAGACTCCACTGCGCCGTGCTGCCGAGATACACTGTCATCGATGCGGAAGATGAAACCCCGCTCCGCCTCTGGGCACTTTCAGTTAGCACCTGCTCCAAAACGATGCCCCTAGGAGGGAGAACGGCATCGAAGATGTCATCATCATCCGATCCGGGAAGACCTAGATCTAGGGTTCCTCTCGGAGCAGCCCGAGGAAGATGATGTTGCCTGCAACGACGATGCCTCAACAAGGAAACGACGGCAATGACGCCGCCATCATCCATCAAGACCAAAGTTGACGCGATCTTCATCGGCAGTAGCGCCATCCCGACCCAGTAGCTGACTTGAACCGCGCAGTGTCTCGCCGAGTAGACGCATGTAGCCGCCGGAACACCGAGGACCGCCACCGCAGCCCCGATCCACCATCGTCGTCGGCCACTACTGCCTAGAAGACAACACCAGCCAACCGCCGTCGTCGGCCGCTGCCCGCGCCGCCTGGTACTTGGAACAACGGATCTGGGCCAGATCGCCACCGCCACCAAAACCCAGCACGCCCCACCACCAGAGGCCACATCCGCGTTACCCCGCCTCCCAACGTAGCCGCTAGGAAGCCGGATTGCGCTACCACGACCCTCTGCATCGCGACACCCTTGCCTTTCAAATCCGTCCCACATCGGATCCACGTGCGAGGGGCCAAAAGAGCCTTGCCGCCGGCGCTAGCCGGGTTTCGCCCGGCCACGCCCTCTGGCGGCGGCAGGGGAGGGGAGGAGCAGGAGAAGGGGCACTAGAAAGCTGCTAGGGTTCCTTCCCGTCGCCTGCTGGACAACTTAGAAGGGACAAAAAAAGACTTATATTTAGGAACGGAGGGAGTACATCACTGCATACAATTGTGAAATAAGACATTTTCTAAAAGAATAGATTTCGAATTCTCAAAGCAATAGGGTTCGCATGCGGGACACAAAACCTGCTCCCAGCCACATGATGTCTTTTTAGGAATAGCTCCTGGGAAGGCTAATTGCATTTTGCACCTGCATTGCATCCACCCCAGGATCAGCGCTGTTATTATGCTTCTCAAATCCTTTTTTTGTTTTCCAAATTCGATAACGAAGGGCAGGAGAATCTTGGTGTGGCCCACTTGAACTGACTCTTGGCGCCAACAAGAGTCCCCTTTTGGGGGAGTGCATTGCAGAACATGATCTCAAGTTGGATATGCTGATGGGTTGATGCCAACTGCTGGGGATGGAGTTCAAGTAGCAGGGCTCTCGGGGGTGATCTAGTGATAACCAGCTAAAGTTGAGAATGCCTTATCTGCCACTTATGCTTACGCGTTTTACCTTGGCTATGGGTTATTAATATCTTGGTTACGTACATAGCGTAGTACAGTGGCCGTATGCATCGCTCTGATGCAGAGGCCAGATATCCCCTTTCGGAAAAAAACATAGCGTAGTGCAGGAGCTTTAGAAGTCTCTCGAGTTAATCCAAATTGGCTGGATTTCTGTAGGATTTGCTCTGGTGCTTTGGCATTACAATACACGTTAAATTTTCTTTTTGCGAGAAAACTTCCAATCTATCATCTTCAATCATGATAGTACAATGAACACAAAAAATAATAAAAATTACATCCAGATTCTTAGACCACCTAGCGAAGACATCCACGACGGCATCTCAACTCTTTTCACCTTGGCATATCCATTCCGCGTCCCCCCTCCCCTCTCCCCCTCGCGTCGCCCCCGCGGTACGCCGAGCGGGGCAACTCTAGCCGCCGGCCTCCCTCTTCCCCCTCTCGTCTCGCTCCCCCGCCGCCGCCGGCTAGCGCCACTGGGCAAAGCCATGGTGGCGCCGGAGGCGGCGGGAAGATTTCCCCACTTTTTTCCTCAGCCTAGGGTTGGCGCGGGACGATCTGGCCGGGCGGGGGCGCCGCGCTCGCGAGGGGCCGGCGGCGCAGCAGCTGACACGGGTGGTGACGGCGTGCGCGACGGCACGGGCGGCGGGGCCAAGCGCGTGAGCGGGTTGTGCGGCGGCTTCGCGCGGCGGCTCTCTGGTGGATGCGGGCGCCGTCGGGTCGCCTGATCTGGCGGCACGGCGGGCGGCGGGCCGTGGCGGCCTGGTCCAAGGCGCTATGGGGAGCAGCTGCTCGCTCTTCGGGCGGGCGGCATGGTGGGCGGCGGTCTCGGGCCGGCTGCCTGGATCTAGGCCAGATCTAGCAAGGCGGCGCGGGTCCGGCGAGGTGGTGCTGCTCGGGATCCCTCGGGCGGCAGCGGGGCGGCCTGCTACTCCTTGACAGCGGTGGTCTGTGCTTCAGGAGGTCGGTGCTGATAGTTTGTCTCTCCGGCGTGTTGTGACGGTGCGGATCTGGTTGTGGTGGCGGTTGTCGTTCTTCGGCGTGCTGGTGTAGCGAGCCGACTTGGTCTGCACGGGTGCAAGCTTATGCGTTAGTGCTCTTCTCTCTTGTTGCGTTGTGGTGGCGTCGATGCAAGGTTGCTCGTCGGGCATCGCCGTACCGTCAAGCAGATTGACACCATTGACCACAGACATGGCGTCGTTCGAGCGTGCTCCCGGTGTCCGTCGGTAGTCACCAGGTTGTCTCCCCCTGGTCCACCGGGGCCGGATGGGGATACAGGCTGTTGGGGAACGCGGTAATTTCAAAAAAAATCCTACAATCCCGCAAGATCTATCTATGTGATGCATAGCAACGAGAGGGGAGAGTGTGTCCACGTACCCTCGTAGACCAAAAGCGGAAGCATTTAGTTAACGCGGTTGATGTAGTCGAACGTCTTCGTGATCCAACCGATCCAAGCACCGAACGTACGTCACCTCCGCGTTCAGCACACGTTCAGCTCGGAGACGTCTCTCGTACTCTTGATCCAGTTGAGGCCGAGGGAGAGTTTCGTCAGCACGGCGGCGTGGTGACGGTGATGATGAAGTTACCAGTGCAGGGCTTCGCCTAAGCACTACGATGATATGATCGAGGTGTGTAACTGTGGAGGGGGCACCGCACACGGCTAAAACAATTGTCAACTTGTGTGTCTTAGGGGTGCCCCCCTCCCCCATATATAAAGGAGTGGAGGAGGGGGAGGGCTGGCCCTCTATGGCGCGCCCAAGGGGGGAGTCCTACTCCCAGTGGGAGTAGGATTCCCCTTCCCAAGTTGGAGTAGGAGAGGAAGGAAGGGGGAGAGAGAGGGAAGGAAAGGGGGGCTGCCCCCCCCACCCAATTCAGATTGGGCTTGGGGGGGGGGGCGCCCTCCACCTGGCCACCTCCTCTCTCTCCCACTAAGGCCTAATAAGGCCCATACACTCCCCGGGGGGTTCCGGTAACCCCCCGGTACTCGGTAAATGCCTGAACTCATCCGGAACCATTCCAATGTCCAAACATAGTCGTCCAATATATCAATCTTTATGTTTAGAACATTTTGAGACTCCTCGTCAACATATCACATAAACTCATAATACCAATCATCATCAAACGTTAAGCGTGCGGACCCTACGGGTTCGAGAACTATGTAGACATGACCGAGACACGTCTCCGGTCAATAACAAATAGCGAAACCTGGATGCTCATATTGGTTCCTACATATTCTACGAAGATCTTTATCGATCAAACCGCATAACAACATACGTTGTTCCCTTTGTCATCGGTATGTTACTTTCCCGAGATTCCATCGTCAGTATCTCCATACCTAGTTCAATCTCGTTACCGGCAAGTCTCTTTACTCGTTCCGTAATACTTCATCCCACAACTAAACCATTAGTCACAATGCTTGCAAGGCTTATAGTGATGAGTATTACCAAGAGGGCACAGAGATACCTCTCTGAAACACGGAGTGATAAATCCTAATCTCGATCTATGCCAACCCAACAAACACCTTTGGAGACACCTGTAGAGCACCTTTATAATTACCCATTTATGTTGTGACGTTTGGTAGCACACAAAGTGTTCCTCCGGTATTCGGGAGTTGCATAATCTCATAGTCTGAGGAACTTGTATAAGTCATGGAGAAAGTAGTAGCAATGAAACTAACACGATCATAATGCTAAGCTAACGGATGGGTCATGTCCATCACATCATTCTCCTAATGATGTGATCCTGCTCATCAAATGACAACACATGTCTATGGTTAGGAAACATAACCATCTTTGATTAACGAGCTAGTCAAGTAGAGGCATACTAGGGACTATATGTTTTGTCTATGTATTCACACATGTACTAAGTTTCCGGTTAATACAATTCTAGCATGAATAATAAACATTTGTCATGGATTAAAGAAATAAATAATAACTTTATTATTGCCTCTAGGGCATATTTTCTTCAATCTCCCACTTGCACTAGAGTGAATAATCTAGATTACATAGTAATGATTCTAACACCCATGGAGCTTTGGTGTTGATCATGTTTTGCTCATGGAAGAGGCTTAGTCAACGGGTCTGCAACATTCAGATCCGTATGTATCTTGCAAATCTCTATGTCCCCTTCCGACACTTGATGACGGATGGAATTGAAGCGTCTGTTGATGTGCTTGGTTCTCTTGTGAAATCTGGATTCCTTTGCCAAGGCAATTGCACCAGTATTGTCACAAAAGATTTTCATTGGACCCGATGCACTAGATATGACACCTAGATCGGATATGAACTCCTTCATTTGCCGCTTCCGAAGCAGCAATGTACTCCGCTTCACCCGTAGATCCCGCCACGACGCTCTGCTTGGAACTGCACCAACTGACAGCTCCTCCATTCAATAAAATTACGTATCCGGTTTGTGACTTAGAGTCATCCGGATCAGTGTCAAAGCTTGCATCGACGTAAGCGTTTACGACGAGCTCTTCTTCACCTCCATAAACGAGAAACATATCCTTAGTACTTTTCAGGTATTTCAGGATGTTCTTGATAGCTGTCCAGTGCTCCACTCCGGGATTACTTTGGTACCTCCCTGCTATGCTTATAGCAAGACATACATCTGGTCTGGTACACAACATTGCAAACATGATAGAACCTATGGCTGAAGAATTGGGAATGACTTTCATTTTCTCTCTATCTTCTGCGGTGGTCGGGCTTTGAGTCTAACTCAACTTCACACCTTGTAACACAGGCAAGAACCCTTTCTTTGACTGATTCATTTTGAACTTCTTCAAAACTTTATCAAGGTATGTGCTTTGTGAAAGTCCAATTAAGCGTCTTGATCTATCTCTATAGATCTTGATGCCCAATAAGTAAGCAGCTTCTCCGAGGGCTTTCATAGAAAAACTCTTATTTAGGTATCCCCTTATGCTATCCAGAAATTCTATATCATTTCCAATCAACAATATGTCATCTACCTATAAGATTAGAAATGCTACAAAGCTCCCACTCACTTTCTTGTAAATACAGACTTCTCCAAAAGTCTGTATAAAATCATATGCTTTGATCACACTGTCAAAACGTTTATTCCAACTCCGAGAGGCTTGCACCAGTCCATAAATGGATCGCTGGAGCTTGCACACTTTGCTAGCACCCTTTGGATCGAATAAACCTTCCGGTTGGATCATATACAACTCTTCTTCCAGAAATCCATTCAGGAATGTAGTTTTGACATCCATTTGCCAAATTTCATAATCATAAAATGCAGCAATTGCTAACATGATTCGGACAGACTTAAGCATCGCTACGGGTGAGAAAGTCTCATCATAGTCAACTCCTTGAACTTGTCGAAAACCTTTCACAACAAGTCGAGCTTTGTAAATAGTAACATTACCGTCTGCGTCGGTCTTCTTCTTAAAGATCCATTTATTTTCTATGGCTTGCCGATCATCGGGCAAGTCCACCAAACTCCACACTTTGTTCTCATACATGGATCCCATCTCAGATTTCATGGCCTCAAGCCATTTCGCGGAATCTGGGCTCATCATCGCTTCCTCATAGTTTGTAGGTTCATCATGGTCTAGTAACATGACTTCTAGAACAGGATTACTGTACCACTCTGGTGTGGATGTTACTCTGGAAGACCTATGAGGTTTGGTAGTAACTTGATTTGAAGCTTCATGATCATCATCATTAGCTTCCTCACTAATTGGTGTAGGAATTACGGGAACCGATTTCTGTGATGAATTACTTTCCAATAAGGGAGAAGGTATAGTTGCCTCATCAAGCTCTACTTTCCTCCCACTCACTTCTTTCGAGAGAAACTCCTTCTCTACAAAGGATCAATTCTTAGCAACAAAGATTTTGCCTTCGGATTTGTGGTAGAAGGTGTACCCAACAGTTTCCTTTGGGTATCTATGAAGACGCACTTCTCCGATTTGGGTTCGAGCTTATCAGGTTGAAGCTTTTTCACATAAGCATTGCAGCCCCAAAATTTAAGAAACGACAACTTTGGTTTCTTGCCAAACCATAGTTCATAAGGCGTCGTCTCAACGGATTTTGATGGTGCCCTATTTAAAGTGAATGCAGCCGTCCCTAGAGCATAACCCCAAAACAATAGCGGTAAATCAGTAAGAGACATCATAGATCACACCATATATAATAAAGTACGGTTACGACTTTTGGACACACGATTTCGCTGTGGTGTTCCAGGTGGCGTTAAATGTGAAAATATCCCATGTTGTTTCAAATGAAGACCAAACTCGTAACTCAAATATTCTCCTCCACAATCAGATCGTAGAAACTTTATTTTCTTGTTACGATGATTTTCCACTTCACTCTGAAATTCTTTGAACTTTTCAAATGTTTCAGACTTATGCTTCATTAAGTAGATATAACCATATTTGCTCAAATCATCTGTGAAGGTAAGAAAATAACGATACCCATCACGAGCATCAATACTCATTGGACCGCATACATCAGTATGTATTATTCCAACAAGTCAGTAGCTCGTTCCATTGTTCCGGAGAACGGAGTTTTATTCATCTTGCCCATAAGGCACGGTTCGCAAGCACCATGTGATTCATAATCAAGTGATTCCAAAAGTCCATCAGTATGGAGTTTCTTCATGTGCTTTACATCGATATGACACAAACGGCAGTGCCACAAATAAGTTGCACTACCATTATTAAACTTCAATCTTTTGGCTTCAACACTATGAATATGTGTATCAGTACTATCGAGATTCAACAAAAATAGACCACTCAGCAGGGGTGCATGACCATAAAATATATTACTCATATAAATAGAACAACCATTATTCTCTGATTTAAATGAATAACCGTCTCGCATCAAAACAAGATCCAGATATAATGTTCATGCTCAACGCTGGCACCAAATAACAATTATTCAGGTCTAAAACTAATCCCGATGGTAGGTGTAGAGGTAGCGTGCCGACCGCGATCACATCGACTTTGCAACCATTTCCCACGCACATCGTCACCTCGTCCTTAGCCAATCTTCTCTTAATCCGTAGCCCCTGTTTTGAGTTGCAAATATGAGCAACAGAACCAGTATCAAATACCCAGTCGCTACTACAAGCATTAGTTAAGTACACATTAATAACATGTATATCAAATATACCTTTCACTTTTCCATCCTTCTTATTCGCCAAATACTTGGGGCAGTTCCACTTCCGGTGACCAGTCCCTTTGCAGTAGAAGCACTCAGTTTCAGGCTTAGGTCCAGACTTGGGTTTCTTCTCTTGAGCAGCAACCTTTTTGCCGTTCTTCTTGAAGTTCCCTTTCTTCCCTTTGCCCCTTTTCTTGAAACTAGTGGTCTTATTGACCATCAGCACTTGATGCTCCTTTTTGATTTCTACCTCCGCGGCCTTTAGCATCATGAAGAGCTCGGGAATAGTCTTGTTCATCTCTTGCATATTATAGTTCATCACGAAGCATGTTATAGTTCATCATGAAGCCTTTATAGCTTGGTGGCAGTGATTGAAGAACTTTGTCAATGACACAATCAACTGGAAGATCAACTCCCAGCTGAGTCAAGTGATTATGATACCTTGACATTTTGAGTATGTGTTCACTGACAGAACTATTCTCCTCCATTTTGCAGCTGTAGAATTTGTTGGAGACTTCATATCTCTCAACTCGGGCATTTGCTTGAAATATTAACTTCAATTCTTGGAACATCTCATATGCTCCATGACGTTCAAAACGTCTTTGAAGTCCCGATTCTAAGCCGTAAAGCGTGGCACACTGAACTATCGAGTAGTCATCAGCTTTGCTCCGCCAAACGTTCTTAACGTCATCAGTAGCATCTGCAGTAGGTCTGGCACTTAGCGGTGCTTTCAGGACATAATTCTTCTGTGCAGCAATGAGGATAATCCTCAGGTTATGGACCTAGTCCATGTAGTTGCTGCCATCATCATTCAACTTAGCTTTCTCTAGGAACGCATTAAAATTCAAAGGAACGGTAACACGGGCCATTGATCTACAACAACATAGACATGCAAAATACTATCATATACTAAGTTCATGATAAATTTAAAGTTCAATTAATCATATTACTTAAGAACTCCCACTTAGATAGACATCCCTCTAATCATCTAAGTGATCATGTGATCCAAATCAACTAAACCATGTCCGATCATCACGTGAGATGGAGTAGTTTTCAATGGTGAACATCACTGTGTTGATCATATCTACTATATGATTCACGCTCGACCTTTCGGTCTCAGTGTTCCGAGGCCATATCTACATATGCTAGGCTCGTAAAGTTTAACCTGAGTATTCTGCGTGTGCAAAACTGGCTTGCACCCGTTGTATGTGAACATAGAGCTTATCACACCCGACCATCACGTGGTGTCTCGGCACGACAAACTGTAGCAATGGTGCATACTCAGGGAGAACACTTGTACCTTGAAATTTAGTAAGGGGTCATCTTATGATGCTACCGATGTTCTAAGCAAAATAAGATGCATAAAGGATAAACATCACATGCAATCAAAATATGTGACATGATATGGCCATCATCATCTTGTGCTCATGATCTCCATCACCGAAGCATCATCATGATCTCCAACGTCACCGGCGCGGCACCTTGATCTCCATCGTAGCATCGTTGTCATTTCGCCACCTATTGTTACTATGACTATCGCTACCGCTTAGTGATAAAGTAAAACAATTACATGGCGATTGCATTGCATACAATAAAGCGACAACCATATGGCTCCTACCAGTTGCCGATAACTTTGTTACAAAACATGATCATCTCATACAACAATTTATATCACATCATGCCTTGACCATATCACATCACAGAAAGCCCTGCAAAAACAAGTTAGACATCCTCTACTTTGTTGTTGCAAGTTTTACATGGCTGTTACGGGCTTCTAGCAAGAACCATTCTTACCTAGGCATCAAAACCACAACGATTTTTCATCAAGTGTGCAGTTTTAACCTTCAACAAGAATCGGGCGTAGCCACACTCGATTCAACTAAAGTTGGAGAAACAGAAACTCACCAGCCACCTATGTGCAAAGCACGTCGGTAGAACCAGTCTCGCGTAAGCATACGCGTAATGTCTGTCGGAGCCGCTTCATCTAACAATACCGCCGAATCAAAGTATGACATGCTGGTAAGCAGTATGACTATTATCGCCCACAACTTTTTGTGTTCTACTCGTGCATATAACATCTATGCATAGACCTGGCTCGGATGCCACTGTTGGGGAACGCAGTAATTTCAAAAAAATTCATATGATCACGCAAGATCTATCTATGTGATGCATGGCAACGAGAGGGGAGAGTGTGTCCACATACCCTCGTAGACCGAAAGCGGAAGCGTTTAGTTAACGCGGTTGATGTAGTCGGACGTCTTCGCAATCCAACCGATCCAAGCACCGAACGTACGACACCTCCGCATTCAGCACACGTTCAGCTCGGAGACGTCCCTCACACTCGTGATCATGTTGAGGCCGAGGAAGAGTTTCGTCAGCACGACGGCGTGGTGATGGTGATAATGAAGTTACCGACGCAGGGCTTCGCCTAAGCACTACGACGATATGACCAAGGTGTGTAACTGTGGAGGGGGCACCGCACGTGGCTAAAACAATTGTCAACTTGTGTGTCTCAGGGGTGCACCCTCCCCCGTATATAAAGGAGTGGAGGAAGGGGAGGGCCAGCCCTCTACGGCGCGCCCAAGGGGGGAGTCCTACTCCCAGTGGGAGTAGGATTCCCCCTTCCCAAGTTGGAGTAGGAGAGGAAGGAAGGGGAGAGAGAGGGAAGGAAAGGGGGCCCGCCCCCCACCCAATTCGGATTGGGCTTGGGGGGGCGCCCTACACCTGGCCTCCTCCTCCTCTCTCCCACTAAGGCCCAATAAGGCCCATACACTCCCCGGGGGGTTCCGGTAACCCCTCGGTACTCTGGTAAATGCCCGAACTTATCCGGAACCATTCCGATGTCCAAACATAGTCGTCCAATATATCAATCTTTATTTCTCGACCATTTCGAGACTCCTCGTCATGTCCGTGATCACATCCAGGACTCCGAACAATCTTTGGTACAACATATCACATAAACTCATAATACCAATCGTCATTGAACGTTAAGCGTGCGGACCCTACGGGTTCGAGAACTATGTATACATTATCGAGACACGTCTCCAGTCAATAACCAATAGCGTAACCTGGATGCTCATATTGGTTCCTACATATTCTACGCAGATCTTTATCGGTCAAACCGCATAACAACATACGTTGTTCCCTTTGTCATTGGTATGTTACTTGCCCGAGATTCGATCGTGGGTATCTCAATACCTAGTTCAATCTCGTTACCTGCAGGTCTCTTTACTCGTTCCGTAATACTTCATCCTGCAACTAAACCATTAGTCACAATGATTGCAAGGCTTATAGTGATGAGTATTACTGAGAGGGCACAAAGATACCTCTCCGAAACACGTAGTGACAAATCCTAATCTCGATCTATGCCAACCCAACAAACACCTTTGGAGACACCTATAGAGCACCTTGATAATCACCCATTTACATTGTGATGTTTGGTAGCACACAGAGTGTTCCTCCGGTATTCGGGAGTTGGATAATCTCATAGTCCGAGGAACTTGTATAAGTCATGGAGAAAGTAGTAGCAATGAAACTAACACGATCATAATGCTAAGCTAACGGATGGGTCATGTCCATCACATCATTCTCCTAATGATGTGATCCCGTTCATCAAATGGCAACACATGTCTATGGTTAGGAAATATAGCCATCTTTGATTAACGAGCTAGTCAAGTAGAGGCATACTAGGGACTATATGTTTTGTCTATGTATTCACACATGTACTAAGTTTCCGGTTAATACAATTCTAGCATGAATAATAAACATTTGTCATGAATTAAGGAAATAAATAATAACTTTATTATTGCCTCTAGGGCATATTTCCTTCACAGGCGTGGGCGCTTCCTACTGTGGAGGTGCCGACCCCAACCCGCTGGCTGATGCCGGGCTAGGAGTGAAAGGTGGTCCCTTTCACTCGTACTACTGTGGTCGGGTGCTCATGACGGAGATGGTCGGCGGTTCCTAGGGGCATGGATTCCAGGGCAGCGGCCCCGGACGGTGGGCCTCATGGTTGGCTTTCTGGCAGGCTTCATGGTGGCGGTGGTGGCTCCATCTTTAGGTCGTGAGGGGAACTAGGGATGTAGTGGCGGGAGGCCCAGGACCGCTCTGGAAGTGCCGAGATCTGGGGTGGGCAAGCTTGACCCTCGTTGTGGTAGTGGCCGGGTCTCCTCATGGTGGTGCAGGTGAGTGGCTGAGCGAAAGCTCCGCGCTTCTGGCGCCAACGACGGCGCCGCCTGTGAGTGCCGCTTGCTTCTTGAAGACGGTGTCGTGGATCTCGTTCCTGTGCCAGGGCTCACGGTGAAAATCGTTGTCTGCTCTCAGACTCGGTGGCGGCGACGCTTCGCGTCGTAACCCTCCTGGGGGCGTTGACGGAGTCCTGGATTAGGGGGTATCCGGACAGCCGGACTATATACTTTGGCCGAACTGTTGGACCATGAAGATACAAGACTCAAGACTTCGTACCGTGTCCGGATAGGACTCTCCTTTGCGTGGAAGACAAGCTTGGCGATCCGGATATTAGATTTCCTTCTTTGTAACTGACCCTGTGTAAACCCTAGCCCCCTATGGTGTCTATATAAACCGGAGGGTTTTGTCCGTATAGGGACAATCAAGACAATCATAATCATCATAGGTTATCTCCTAGGGTTTAGCCACTACGATCTCGTGGTAGATCAACTCTTGTAATACTCATATCATCAAGATCAATCAAGCAGGAAGTAGGGTTTTATCTCCATCGAGAGGGCCCGAACCTGGGTAAAACAATGTCCCTTGCCTCCTGTTACCATTAGCCTTAGACGCACAGATCGGGACCCCCTACCCGAGATCCGCCAGTTTTGACACCGACATTGGTGCTTTCATTGAGAGTTCCTCTGTGTCGTCGCTGCAAGGCTCGATGGCTCCTTCAATCATCAACAACAACGCGGTCCAGTGTGAGACTCTTCTCCCCGGACAAATCTTCGTGTTCGGCAGCTTCGCACTGCGGGCAAATTCTCTTGGCCATCTGGAGCAGATCGACAACTACGCCCCTGGCCATCAGGTCAGGTTTGGGAACTTGAACTACACGGCCGATATCCACGGAGACTTGATCTTCACCGGATTCGGGCCCATGCCAGGAGCGCCGAACAGTCACGACGAGGCTTAGACCTGATGTCGAACCACACTCGGGATATCGCACCTGCAGGAGCCCCAGACCTAAATTCAGGGCAGATTGCGTCGTCCGAGGGCGGGTGGATGGACCCCGACCCGGAGGCCGCACACTCATCGGCGGTGGAGCCGAACACAGACTTCACCCCAAGGAAGCATGTGACACCGGACCCCCAGACTCATGTCCGGCTGTAGGTTCCAGTCCGCGCACCCCCGAGCCCGTCGAATCTGGTTGGGCTCCGGTAATGGAGTTCACCGCTACAGATATCTTCCACTCGCCCTTTGGCAATGTGATAAACTCGTTAAAGTCTCTCTCTTTGTCAGGAGACTCTTGGCCGAACTATGTCCGGCTTGAATGGGAAGCAGGCAACGAGGGAATCCGTTGCCCACCCACCACCCACTTCATAGCCACGATCGACGATTTGACCGACGTTCTTGATTTCGACTCTGAATACATCGACAGTGTGGACGATGATGTAGGAGAAGAACAGGAACCACCGCCCACGGGGCGATGGACAGCCACCTCCTCATATGATATATATATATATATATATATATATATATATGGTGGACACTCCAAAAGAAACTAATGGCGATAAGGCAATGGAGGATAACCCCTTAAGGAAGAAGGCAAAGTATGAACGTCATCAGCGCCGCCCCAAGCCCCGCCACAACAATACTGACACAGGAGTGAAAAACAATCCGGATGGTGCCAACGATGAATACAATCCCGATCAGCCTGCCTTCGAGCAGGCCGTACAGGCTGAGGGAGTCCTAGATTAGGGGGTATCCAGACAGCCAGACTGTACACTTTGTCCAGACTGATTGGAGCGTGAAGATACAAGACTCAAGACTCCGTCCCGTGTCCGGATGGGACTCTCCTTTCCGTGGAAGACAAGCTTGGCGATCCGAATATTATATTTCCTTCCTTGTAACCGACTCCATGTAAACCCTAGCCCTCTCCGGTGTCTATATAAACCGAAGAGGTTGGTCCTTAGAGGGACGATCACGATCACAATCATAATCATCATAGGCTAGCTTCTAGGCTTTAGCCTCTATGATCTCGTGGTAGATCAACTCTTGTACTACTCATATCATGAATATCAATCAAGCAGGAAGTAGGGTTTTACCTCCATCGAGAGGGCCCGAACCTGGGTAAACATTGTGTTCCTTGCCTCCTGTTACCATTAGCCTAAGACGCACAGATCGGGACCCCCTACCCGAGATCTGCCGGTTTTGACACCGACATTGGTGCTTTCATTGAGAGTTCCTCTGTGTCGTCGCTGCAAGGCTTGATGGCTCCTTCAATCGTCAACAACATGGTCCAGGGTGAGACTTTTCTCCTCGGACAGATCTTCGTGTTCGGCGGCTTCGCACTGTGGGCCAATTCGCTTGGCCAACTGGAGCAGATCGACAGCTACGCCCCTGGCCACCAGGTCAGGTTCGGAAACCTGAACTACACGAATGATATCCGCGGAGACTTGATCTTCAACGGATTCGGGCCTGTGCCCGGAGCGCCGGACAGTCACGATGAGCATGGCTTAGACCTGCTGTCGGACAATACTCGGGATGTCGCCCCTGCGGTAGCCACGGACCTAAATCCGGAGCAGACCGCGTTGCCTAAGGACGGGTGGATGGACCCCACCCCGCAGGCCGCACACTCATCGGCGGTAGAGCAGAACACAAGCCTCGCCCGCAAAGAAGCCTGTGACACCGGACCCCCGGACTCGTATCCGGCTGAAGGTTCCAGTCCGCGCGCTCCTGAGCCCGCCGAACCTGGTTGGGCTCCTGTAATGGAGTTCACCGCAGCGGATATCTTCCAGCACTCTCCCTTTGGCGACGTGCTGAACTCGTTAAAGTGTCTCTCCTTGTCAGGAGACTCTTGGTCGAACTATGTCTGGCTCGAGTGGGAAGCGGGCGACGAAAGAATTCGTTGCCTACCACCACCCACTTCATTGCCATGGTCGATGACTTAACCTACGTGCTTGACTTCGACTCCAAAGACGTCGACGGTATGGACGACGATGCAGGAGAAGAACAGGAACCACCGCTCATGGGGTGGTGGACAGCCACCTCCTCATATGATATATATATATATGGTGGACACTTCGAAAGAAACCAATGGCGATGAGGCAACGGAGGATAACCCCCCAGGGAAGAAAACAAAGCATGGGCGTCGTCGGTGCCGCTCCAAGCCCCGCCATAGCAATACCAGCACAGGAGACGAAAACAATCCAAATGCTGTCGAAGATGAGTACAACCCTGATCAGCCCGCCTTTGAGCAGGCCGAGCAGGAAGACGGGCAGGTCAGCCCAGACGAACAGGCGACAGACGGAAATCCGGAGGAGGACAATTACATGCCCCCCTCCAAAGACGAGATTAGCCTCGGCGATGATGAGTTCGGCGTACCTGAGGACCCCATGGAGCAGGAGCGCTTCAAGCGCCGGCTTATGGCCACCGCGAGGAGCCTGAAAAAGAAGCAACAACAGCTCCAAGCTGATCAAGACTTGCTCACAGACAGATGGACTGAAGTCCTGCCAGGTGAGGAATACGGACTCTAGCGCCACGCGGCTGACCGGCGACCTCGTGGCCGGGATGAAACAACATATCAGCCCGAATATCAGCCCGCACCCCCACGCCAATACACTACGGCCTGGGGCAATAGGTAAGACCTGCAAGATATACTAGAAAACAAAGCAGGACAGCCAAGATCGATCTAAGGATCGCGGGGGCGCGCCCCAACACGCAACGATGATCATCACGGCGGATACACTATGAACAAGTCCGGCCGGGCTGAGTACAGCCACCCAGACTCATTCGAACTGCGTAGCCACATAGCCCGACATAGAGGCGCCGCACACCCCCTCTGCTTCACTCACAAAGTGATGGATCATGAATTCCCAGAAGGGTTCAAACCCGTAAACATCGAATCATACGATGGCACAACAGACTCCGCAGTATGGATCGAAGATTTCCTTCTCCACATTCACATGGCCCGCGGAGACGATCTACACGCCATCAAGTATCTTCCACTTAAGCTCAAAGGACCCGCCCGACACTGGCTAAACAGCCTGCCCGCAAATTCCATTGGCGGTTGGGAAAACCTGGAAGACGCGTTTCTCGACAACTTTCAGGACACATATGTGCGACCACCAGACGCCGACGACCTGAGCCACATTACTCAACAGCCCGGAGAATCAGCCAGGAAATTCTGGACCCGGTTCCTAACTAAAAAGAACCAAATAGTCGATTGTCCGGAAGCCGAAGCCCTGGCGGCCTTTAAGCATAATATCCGTGATGAGTGGCTCGCCCGACACCTCGGCCACGAAAAACGCAAGTCCATGGCAGCACTCATGACACTAATGACCTGCTTTTGCGTGGGTGAGGACAGCTGGTTGGCTCGTAGTAGCACCACGCCATATTCCGGCTCCTCGGATATCCGTGACAATAACGGCAAGCCACGGCACAACAGACATAAGTGAAAGAACAACAACGACAACGCTGAAGACACGACAGTCAACGCCGGATTCACCGGATCCAAATTCGGTCAGCGGAAAAAGCCGTTCAAAAGAAACAATCAGGGACCGTCCAGTCTGGACCGCATACTGGAACGCTCGTGCCAAATTCACGGCACCCGGACAAACCAGCAAACCACACTAATAGAGACTGCTGGGTGTTCAAACATGCCGGTAAAATAAACGCCGAAAACAAGGACAAGGGGCTGCATAGTGACGATGGCGAGGAGCCCTAGCGTCCGAACACGGGGGGACAGAAGAAATTTCCTTCCCAGGTGAAAACGGTCAACATGATCTACGCCACCCGCATTCCCAAGCGGGAACGAAAGCGAGCACTACGGGACGTCTATGCGATGGAGCCAGTCGCCCCCAAATTCAACCCATGGTCAGCTTGTCCGATCACCTTTGATCGTAGGGACCACCCTACCAGCATCCATCACGGCGGCTTAGCCGCATTGGTCCTAGACTCAATCATCAACGGATTCCACCACACGCGAGTCCTTATGGACGGCGGCAGCAGCCTAAACCTGCTTTATCAGGACACAGTGCGCAAAATGGGCATCGACCCTTCAAGGATCAAGCCCACCAAAACCACCTTTAAAGGTGTAATTCCTAGAGTAGAGGCCCGTTGCACGGGCTCTATAACATTGGAAGTGGTCTTCGGATCTCCGGATAACTTCCGAAGCAAAGAGTTAATCTTCAATATCGTCCCTTTCCGTAGTGGTTACCACGCACTGCTTGGACGAACCGCATTCGCTAGATTCAATGCGGTACCACACAATGCATACCTCAAGCTCAAGATGCCAGGACCGCGCGGGGTCATAACAGTAAACGGAAACATGGACAGCTCTCTCCGAACAGAAGAGCATACTGCAGCCCTCGAGGCGGAAGTACAATGCGGCCTCCTCCGACAAACCACCAACCCGGTGATGACAACCTCGAGCACCGTCAAGCGAGTCCGGAGCACCCCGCAACAGGATCACCAGGCACGCCAAGAGCGCGACTAGCAGTCCGGCCTCCGCTCAAGCCCCATCAAAGCAGCATTCGTGCCACGCGTACACAATTACGTACTCAAAATACCATGGGCATAGGCGGAGGCGCAGCAGTGACTTAGTCAACAGTGCGGTATCACCGCAACATACCTTCATAACCCTCCCTTTTTATCTTTCAGGACACTGCTTTAGGGCAGCCTCTTCAGAAGAGCCGGATTGTCGGACTTACACACGAGAGAAAACCAAGGAGGCAACAGGCTTTGCGCACAAAAGGAAATACCCAGGTGAAATCTGTTCACGATCGTTATACCTGTTTTATATACCTACATGCAGCCTGCCCTTGGATAGGACATGTTAAATAATCCTATTTACTTCTGCTTAAACGCACCCATTGTAAACATACGCTTAAACGTATTATTTATCAATGGGAGATAATATATAGCGTCAGCTTATTATTCCTATTTGAGCATTTTTCTTACAAATGTTTATTTAATATTGCATCCGTACACCTTGGTACGATCAGTTTGCCAGGGGCTTCTTATGGCGCCTCATAATACGGCAAACCAAGTCCGAACACTTTCAACAGTGCGACACCCCGAACTTATAGCATTATATGCATCAGCTCCGAATCATGTCTTGGGTCAATAGTTGGGTTTGCCCGGCTCCCTTGTTTTGGTACCTTACGTTCTGTTATATCGGCTAAGGTAGCGCAGGGAGAACTACTGCAACTGTGTCCCGGTTCTTCCGGACGAGCACCTTAGTAGAGAAAGCCGAAAGCTGACCGGCATGATGCGGCGAGAGCTGGTCGCTGTTCGAAGGTCTTAAAATCCTTAAAGATCTTTTTTTGCTTTAGGCGAGGAATCGGCTTCGTCCGATTTAGGCGTATATAGCGCCCCTATTCGGCTTTCCGAATTCTAGGGGCTTCGCCGAAATTTAAAATTATAGACTTCTATGGCTAAGTGAAAGTTATAAAGCCACATAGTCCGATTGCCTTGTTCGCTACGCCGGATACCTCCTTAAGGGACCAAAAATTTGGATAAAGAATGTGTGGGTTTTTCGAGGAACACCCCGGTACTAGTTACATGGGGGCGGAAGCCGATGACTGGCCTACTTTCAGAATTCTATAAACAGCCGCACAGAAGGTAATATTTTAAATAAAAAAGCGCTACATAGCGCAAGTAACTTCGTCTTTATATTACAACAACGACAGAAACACATTTACTCAAGGATCGTGTCCTTGGTACACTCATCGACCACGAGACAAGCACCCTTCATAATGCCATCATAATATTTCTCGGGGCAGCGATGCGCCTTGCCTTCTGGTGGCCCGTCCTTCACCAGCTTCTCCGCGTCCAGCTTGCCCCAGTGCACCTTCGCACGGGAAAAGGCCCGGTGGGCACCCTCAATGCAAACGGACCGCTCGATCACCTCCAGCCGCGGATAGGCATTTACTCTCCGCTTTGTCAGGCCTAAGTAGCTGGCAGGCAAGGGCTCACCAGGCCACATCCAGACTATGAAATTTCTCATAGCCACTTCGGCCGCCCTGTGGAGTTCAACCAACTGCTTCAGCTGGTCACTCAGAGGCACCGGGTGTTCGGCTCCAGCATACTGGGACCAGAACAGCTTCTCCATTGAGCTCCCCTCCTCGGCACGGTAGAACTCCGCAGCCTTAGATATGCTGCATGGCAGATCTGCGAATGCCCCTGGAGAGCTCTGAATCCGGGTAAGTAAAAGAAATGTCTCCTCCACATACTTGCTTTGCATAAAGAATGTCTTACCCGCCGCTATCTTCTTGGCCGCCTGGATTTCCTGTTGTGCCTTTTCGGCTTCGGCCTTGGCGTCTTTCACACTCGCAAGGGCCTTCACAAGCTCAGTCTCTTTCATCTTAAGATCATGCTCCAAGGACTCGAACTTTTTGCCGAGCTCCTGGAGCTCTTGCTGTACCTCGCCCACTCTAGCATCTTGCTTCTCGCGCTCCTTGCGCTCCAGAGCTGCCTTGTCCTCGGCCTCGGACAGTGCTTTCTTCAGATACGCCACTTCGGTGGTGGCCCCTGTTACAAAAAGTGACGACGCTTTGTCGTTAGAATAACCAATTTTGTCTATCCTTCATTATATGCGAACGGGGTATCACTCACCTTTGTTCTCTTCGAGCTGCCTCTTCGTGAGGCCGAGCTCTCCCTGCGCCTGCTCCAGGTCCCGTTTTAGTCCGGCGACCTCGGCCGTGCGGATAGCAGCGGCAAGCAGCACATCCTGCTTATTCACATGCACACTTACTATTAGACTTCTGCGGATTATAATTGACCCTCCATTTGGCTTTTATTTCCGAACATGAAACAGAGTATCAGGGGCTACTACCTATCGGGTGGTAATTTCACACATTTTTATTACTTACCTCAAAGCCCGTCAAGAGGCTGGTGCAGGCTACGGTCAGTCCGCTCTTGACAGACAGAACCTTCTGAATCACCGCACTCATAAGAGTACGGTGCTCTTCATCCATGGAAGCGCCGCGAAGCACTTCCAGCAGACTATCTGATGCCTCTGGCGTAACGGAAGTCATCGGCACGGACGGCTTGCCCTCTCTAGCGAGGGGCCACCTGCCCGAATCCGGAACCATCGAAGGTTCCGGCACAGTATCCGGATGAGAGCCCGGCTTGTTATGGCTCTCATCGGCACGATCCGCGGGGATCCTGTACCCCGTGTGCCCGGCGTCTGGAATTCCGCTTGGGGGCGTCTCCAGAGTCGCCTGCCCCTGCTCCGGGAGCCTTTGGGACAACACCTCCGTGTCATCCGCAGGCCAAGGAGTAGTGGCCGTCGGGAGCGAGTTCATCGCTGAATCACTCAAGGACCCATCCGAAGACGATACCTCGGGATGGACCCTGGCCGGACTACATATATGTTCGGCGCTATAACAAGACTATGAAACAAAGTCGCACTAAAGTACAATAGAGTACGGATACTTACGATCGTGCTAGGGGCTTCCCCTTGGGCAGCCACCCCTCCTTGCTATAGGCGGTCGTGGTGGAGTAGTCTGGAAGGGATGCCTTTCCCTTATTGGACGTCCTAGCCTCCCCCTCCGGGGCGGCTTTCCTCTTCTTCTCCTCCCCAGTGCGGGGAGGCAGAATTTCTTCGTGTTCCCCCCCCCCCCGCCTCCGCAGGAGGAATCTGCCTCGTTGACTTCGGACGACAAGGGTCTGACGGCCTTGCGCCGAGGGCCTTTGCCGGCCCCCTGGTCCGCCTCCTCAGGCCCCCATCCTCTCCGGATGGGGCGACCCTTTCCTCTTCTTCCTCCCCTTCGGGGGAGGAGTGTGCCTCATCGTCTTTGGACGAGGCTTCCGGTATGACCTTACGCCGGAGACCCTTCCTGGTCCCCGGGACCTTCTTTTCCGGCGCCTTGTAGGGTGCTGGGACTAGCATCTCCGTCAGGAGAGCATCGGCTGGACCTTCTGGCAGCGGAGCCGGATAGTCAATCCACTCTGCTATCTCCACATAATCCTAGTCAAATATGCACAATGACTTAAGACTCCCCCATGAATATATTGGGAAAAACTGAATCTGGAAGTAGTCAGAAAACTCACCGGACGGGGGGGGGGGGGGCATGAAGTCCACAGTCCTCGGATGTGGGAGGAGGTACTTCGGAGGCCTTGAACAATGCCTTCCATGCATCTTTGAGTGTCATGCCGTAGAGCTTTTGAAGCGTCTGGTGTTCGGCCGGGGTGAACTCCCACAGATTAAATACCCGTCTTTGGCACAGAAGAATCCGGCGGACAAGTATGACCTGGACCACGTTGACAAGCTTGATTTTCTTGTCCTTCATATTCTTGATGCAGTTCTGGAGTCCGGTCAGCTCTACAGGTTCGCCCCAGGCCAGGCCCTTCCTTTCCTAGGAGGTGAGCCGCATGGGGATTCCGGATCGGAATTCAGGGGCCGCTGCCCAGTTGGCATCGCGCGGCTCGGTGATGTAGAACCACCCCGATTGCCACCCTTTCACGGTCTCCGTGAAGGAGCCGTCAAGCCAGGTAATGTGGGGCATCTTGCCCACCATGGCGCCTCCGCACTCCGCTTGCTGGCCGCTCACGATCTTCGGCTTCACATAGAAGATTTGTAGCCACAGGCTGAAGTGAGGCCGGATGCGGAGGAAGGCCTCACACACGACGATAAACGCCGAGATGTTGAGGACAAAATTTGGGGCTAGATCGTGGAAATCTAGCCCGTAGTAGAACATGAGCCCGCGGACGAAGGGATGAAGTGGAAATCCCAGTCCACGCATAAAGTGGGCGAGAAATACGACCCTCTCATGGGGTTCCGGAGTTGGAGTGACCTGCCCCTTGTCCGGCAGCCGGTGCGCGATGTCTGCGGCCAAGTACCCGGCCGCCCGGAGCTTCGCAATATGCTCCTCCACGGTGGAGGCCACCCACTTGCCTCCTGCTCCGGACATGTTTGGTTGTGTGGAGAAAGCGTGAACTAGGGCGCTGGAGCTCGAGGGTGTGGGAATGGATAAGCAGAGGAGGAAGAAGGTGTGGGTGAAAATGGGGAATCCTTATCCCTTTATAGAGGCGACGAACGATGTGCCTCCCCACCTTCCCGTTGAGAACCGCTTATTTCCCAAACGCCGCGATTGATTGCGCGGTTGGGTTACCCATACCCGTATTGATGGAAATCCCGTGATAAGGGGACATGATCTCTGCTGTGACAAGACGTGCCAAGGAAACCGCCTCGCAATATGCGCTATGGCTGGTTGTGGGAAAATAGTTCGAATAATGACCCGACCGTAGTATCATGTCACTTTGCCTAAAGTTGTCAGCGGGTTATATTTGTGAAATATCATTCTCTCTATGGTGGTGTATGAAGATCATCTTGCAGATCCGGACACAGTCTAATTGTTCGATAATTATTTTGGAGTATTCGGAGATGGAACCCGCCTTGCAATGCCGAAGATAAAACTGCGCGCCGGACTCATAGTCATTGAAGCCTGGTTCAGGGGCTACTGAGGGAGTCCCGGATTAGGGGGTATCCGGATAGCCGGACTATATACTTTGTCCGGACTGTTGGAGCGTGAAGATACAAGACTCAAGACTCCGTCCTGTGTCCAGATGGGACTCTCCTTTGCGTGGAAGAAAAGCTTGGCGATCCGGATATTATATTTCCTTCCTTATAACCGACTCCGTGTAAACCCTAGCCCTCTCCGGTGTCTATATAAACCGGAGAGTTTGGTCCTTAGAGGGACGATCACAACCATAATCATCATAGGCTAGCTTCTAGGGTTTAGCCTCTACGATCTCGTGGTAGATCAACTCTTGTACTACTCATATCATCAATATCAATCAAGCAGGAAGTAGGGTTTTACCTCCTTCAAGAGGGCCCGAACTTGGGTAAACATTGTGTCCCTTGCCTCCTGTTACCATTAGCCTAAGACGCACAGATCGGGACCCCCTACCCGAGATCCGCCGGTTTTGACACCGACAGCTCCCTCTATACAAACCGATCGCTTAATGACTTCGAGCCGAGGGCAAGCACCAACAATCCGCTTCACAAGTCCGAAGTAACTGCTTGGAATTTGCTCCGCAGGCCACAACCGGACAACTAAGTCCTTCATGGCTAGTTCGGCCTTGTGCAGTTCGACCAGCTGCTTCAGCTCATCGTTAAAGGGCACCGAATAATTCGGCGCCAAATATTGCGACCAGAAATGCTTCTCCGCAGACTTCTTCTCCTCAGCCCGGTAATATTGGGCGGTATCGGATATGCTGCGCGGCAGGTCCGCAAACGCCCCTGGAGAAACAAGAATTCAGTTTGATGCTTAGACTTCCTCCCATTACTATGAAAAAAATACTTTAAATAATAAAAAGACTTACCAGCTGCAACCCTCCGTGCCTCCTGAATGTCCTTCAGAGCACCTCGGGCTTCTTCTCGAGCATCATCTGCGGCTTGGAGAGCTTGGGTGAGTTCGGACTCTTTCCCTGCTAAGCTCAGCTCTAAAGTCTCGCTCTTCTTCACGGCCTCCTGGAGCTCACGCTTAGCTTCAATGACCCTGGCCTCGTGCTTCTCACGAAGAGCCTGCTCTGCGACAGCCTTCTTATCGGCTTTGTCCACAACCTTCTTCAATGCCTCAATTTCGGCACTAGCTCCTAAAGCACACAATACAAATATTTTCATCAGGCACAACTACTCATTCGTGCCGAATTTAGGACAAGGTTTCGACATACCTTGCTTGTCCTCCAACTGCTTCTTCACGCGGCCAAGTTCTTCTTCAGCCCGTTCCAGACTCTGCTTTAGTCCGGACACCTCTGCATTATGAGAGGCGGTCATCGCTACGGACGCCTGTTTTCAAACAAAGGGATATATGTCATTTACTGAGTCTCCTGCAAAGTGGAAATTTGATCCCCTGTCCGGCTCTCTCTCTATCACCGAACAGTGCGTCAGGGGCTACTACTCATACTATGACAATATTCAAAGGTTTCTAAAAACATACCTCAAAGCCCTTTATAAGGCTAAGGCAGGATTCATTCAGTCCGCTCTCAGCGGACTGGATCTTTTCAATCACCGCACCCATGAGGGTGCGATGCTCATCGACGATGGACGCACTCCTTAGTGCCATCAATAGGCCACCCGACAACTCTACTTGGACAGAGGTTGCTAGCGGAGCGGGCGGGCCTCCCCCTGTCAAAGGTGGCTCCTCGCCCGGTCCTGGAGCTCCAAAGGTCTCCAGGATCGTGTCCGGCCACGGGCCGAATCTAAGATCGCCCCCGCCGTCGACAAGCATGGGAGCCGCCCCTCCCGTATACCCGGCCCCGGAGATATGCCCTCCATGGTCCGGGTCCCGCTGAGATGACACTTCCGTGTCACGCCTAGGCTTCGGGGAAGGTGCCTCTGGAGGTGTCTCGCTCTCCAGGGCATCTGAGCTCAGCGAGTCCTCCAATGAGGACTGTCCGGCGTGGGACCTTGCCGGGCTGCACAAAGTATGGCGACAATTAAACTACTACATCCTAATGACCTCGGGCACGTGGGCGTGTTCGGATTTCATATACTCACGACTTTACCAGGGGCTGGGCCCTGGGATCCCACTCCGGGCTGCTATGGGCAGCCGTGGTGGACGCCTCCGGGAGGGAACCTTTCCCCCTCTTTGGCGATTCAGCCTCCAGGGATGAGGAAGCCATCCTTTTCTCCCCTCCCCTTGTGGAGGGCTTGTCTTCTTCCTCCTCCTCTTTGTCTTCGGAGGAGGGGTGGTCGCTAGAGTCTTCGGATTTTGCGTCCGAAGTGTCGCGGCGACGGAGGCCGCTCCGGGTCTTCTTGACCTTCTTGGAGGCCTCTTTCTTCGGCGCCTCGTAAGGCACTGGGACCAGCATCTTCGTCAGAAGAGGCCCTGCTAGTTCCTCCGGTAGCGGGGCCGGACAGTGTATCCGCCCCACCTTTTTCGTCCATTCCTGGGATTATTATAGAGAGCATGCAAAAAGTGTCTCCCTTGGGACATACCAGCTAAAACATGGATGGATAGAGCACAACAATGACTTACCGGACTTGCAGAGCGGGATAATTGATACCCGCGGTCCTCGGCAGAGCCCGGCCATGGTTTGCCGGACTTGAAGAGCACCTTCCAGATGTCCTTGTGGGAGGAGCCGTGGAGCTCCGTAGGGTCTGGTGCTCGGTCGGGTCGTATTCCCACAGAGTGCAGGCTCGACGCTGGCAAGGGAGAACCAGGCGAACTAACATTACCTGGACTACGTTGACAAGTTTGACATCCTTGTCGACCACGCTCTGGACGCGCGTTTAGGAGCACTGACAGGTCGTCGGATGAGGACCAGTTCAGGCCCTTCTCGGGCCAAGACGTGAGCCGCAGTGGGGCTCCAGATCTGAATTCAGGGGCGGCGGCCCACTTTTTACCACGCGGTTCGGTGATATAGAACCACTTCTGCTGCCACTCCTTGACAGAATCATTGAAGGCGCCCGTTGGCCATGTGACCTTAGGCATTTTGCTCACCATGGCGCCGCCGCACTCGGCGTGCTCGCCATTCACCACCTTGGGCTTCACGTTGAAGATCTTCAACCATAAACCGAAGTGGGGCGGAATATGGAGAAAGGCCTCACACACGACGATGAATGTCGAGATGTTAAAGAAAGAATTGGGGGACAGATCATGAAAATCAATCCCGTAATAATACATGATGCCGCGAACAAAGGGGTGAAGGGGAAACCCGAGCCCGCGGACAAAATGAGGAAGAAACACGACCCTCTCGTGGGGCTCCGGAGCAGGGACGATCTGTCCCGCTGGTGGAAAACGGTGGCCGATTTTTTTGGCCAGGTACCCGGCCTCTCGGAGCTTTTTGATATCCCCCTCCTGGACGGTGGCAGCCATCCATTTGCCTCCTGCTCCAGATTCGGACATCTTCGGAACCTATCTCCAGTGGAGAAGAAGAGTGCTTGGGTGCTAGGGCTCTAGCAGAGGGGAATGGACTAGCGGAAGGGAAAGGCGTGGGTAGAGAGAAGGAGACCTTATCTCTTTATAGAGGCGGTAAAAGCTTTTTGCGCCTCCCCACTTGCTTAGTGGAACCCGCTCGTTCCCCATTCGCCGCAATTAGCGGTGCGGTTGGACTACCCGTGCCCGTGTTAATGAAAATCCCGTGATAAGGGGATGTGATTTCTGCTTCGACAAAACGTGCCGAGGGAACCGCCTCGCAATATGCGCTGTGGCTGGTTGTGGGAAAACAGTTCGAATAATGACTCGACTGTAGTGTCATGCCACATTGTCTGAAGTTGTCAGCAGATTACATTTGGGGAATATCGTTCTCTCTACGGTAGTATGTGAAGACCGTCTTGCAGATCCGGACACGATTTAAGTGTTCGATAATTATTTTGGAGTATTCGGAGATGGAACCCGCCTTGCAATGCCGAAGACAAACTGCGCGCCGGACTCATCGTCATTGAAGCCTGGTTCAGGGGATACTGAAGGAGTCCTGGATTAGGGGGTATCCGGACAACCGGACTATATACTTTGACCAGACTGTTGGACCATGAAGATACAAGACTCAAGACTTCGTCCCGTGTCCGGATAGGACTCTCCTTTGCGTGGAAGACAAGCTTGGCGATCCGGATATTAGATTTCCTTCTTTATAACCGACTCTGTGTAAACCCTAGCCCCCTCCGGTGTCTATATAAACCGGAGGGTTTTGTCCGTATAGGGACGATCAAGACAATCATAATCATCATAGGCTAGCTCCTAGGGTTTAGTCACTACGATCTCGTGGTAGATCAACTCTTGTAATACTCATATCATCAAGATCAATCAAGCAGGAAGTAGGGTTTTACCTCCATAGAGAGGGCCCGAACCTGGGAAAAACATTGTGTCCCTTGCATCCTGTTACCATTAGCCTTAGACCCATAGATCGGGACCCCCTACCCGAGATCCGCCGGTTTTGACACCGACAGGCGTTGTCTTTGAGCTCAGGGGTCCCTGTCCGAGCCTCGGCAAGGTGTTAGGCTTGTTGTAGGCTTATGTTTTATCTGTTGATCTGCTGTGTAAGGGGGCCTCCCCACCATATTGTACCATTCGGCCATGTACTCTGGTTTGTTGCTTTATCTATAAAGTGGGGCGAAAGCCTATTTCGAGAGACCACCTAGCGACGACTACAAGGACTGACGCAAGCCGAAGGCGTGCCGTCGTCATCGCCCCTCCATCGCTGGAGTCAGGCACAACTTGTTGTAGTAGACAGTCGGAAAGTCGTCATGCTAAGGCCCCATAGGACCAGCTCACCAGAACAGCAACCGCCGTTGATGAAGAATAACGTAGATCGGAAGGATCCAATCCAAAGACACGAAGGTAGACGAACAACGATGATATCTGAACAAATCCACCAAAGATAGATCCGCTCGAGACACACATTCACACGCCCACCAACGATGCTAGACGCACCGTCGGAACATGGGCTAGGTTGGGAGACCTTTATTCAATCTTCAGTGAGCCGACGCCGTCTCGTCTTCCTGAGCAGGACATAAACCCTAACAAAACGGAAAGGAACGACAAAAATCGAAGCCCTCCCATAGGCCCTTGCCAGGATCCACCATGCCCTCATGGCCCTAGGGCCATCCGAGACGAGGCTGACCTACAGCGGCGCAGACGAGTGGCAGGAACCCTAACTTTTTTTTGAAGAGGAGGATGCGGGGGCTTGTCAATACACGTTAAATACAGTGACAAAAAAGAACTGCAATATCTGACGAACGCCGCTGCGAGAGCTTGGCAAATTTCATTGTATGAGGTTGCCAGTTTTTTCAGAAACACATGGCAATTTCTGAAAAGATAAAAAAATTGCGGCAAAAAACAGCATGATTTGTCGCCACACAAAAAGTTTGCTTGTCATCCCTCTCTCAGCTGAAGCTCACCAGTTATCATTATAAAAAAGAAAACAAATATGACATTTGCATCTCTTTTTCGAAAAAAAGAGGGTAAACATTCCCGGCTTCTGCATCAATCGATGCAAACAACCCTCAAACCACATGTATCTCTAACATACTCATCATGTGAGGAAAAAGAATCAATTAATGTATCCTTCATAGTGATCTAAATGCTTTTATATTCTTTACAGAGGTAAACGTAATAACAGGGCAAATGACAATTAATCATCATCACCATGATTGATCCATTAATGTATCCTTCATAGTGATCTAAACGCTTTTATATTTCTTTACAGAGATAAACGTAATAACAGGGCAAATGACAATTGATCATCATCACCATGATTGAACCATGGACCCCATTGTTTCGTTGGGTTGGCGCTATTGTTTCGTGCCGAACTGCATTTCTTTGAGCTGCTTTTGGAGTTCAACACGGAGACTCCACCTACATGCTGCTGCATACATATGCTCCGTGGACGGACGGCCGCCATTAGTTTACGGCTTGCTGTATCATTATTATTCTCCTTTTAGCGAATCCTAATCAAGATGAGACGATGGAGCCACACCTGCGCCACCCACGGTAGCCCCACGTACCACACCCGGTCGTTTTCATGGGCACATCCGCACTCCCACCCGCATCCATCTGCCAACCGGGTTTCCCCAAACCCAGGTGCAATGCGAAAGACCTCGATCCGGCTGGTTTATTTCTGGGTGATGCCAACACTCCAGCCCACACCTCCACATCCAAATCATTCATTGTTTGGCATTGTCCCACATCATCCAGACGAGAAGAGAGTTTTTTCCTTTTTCTTTTTGAAAGAAAGGATGACCTCCAACCTCCGCATCTGGGAGAAACACGATCAGAGTGCAAATGCCAAGGTCAAACTCCCGTTGTAAATCGTCGAGAAGCTCCCATGGGTCCATAACCTGGATGAACCTAACAACTTCCTGGAACCTTACTTTCTCATGTTTAGATTATTAGATAATCATGCAAAAAAAGAGAAATAATAATAACTTAACAAATGCTCACACCCATATCACACGCCAAATCTTCATCCACAAGTACTGGCAGAGATTCTTTATTAACTGCCACATCTTCGGCACCACCTCCGGAATCATTTCGTTTTCTGCAGTCCTATCACCTTTCGCGAATTCCTCTTCATCTATTTGACGAAATTGTACTTCGAATGGGACCTATCCAGTATGGAACGGCCATAACCTAGTTACCATCCATGATGTGCACATTCTAACATTCCACAGGTTGTTTTCATGAAAACAAATAAGAAAAATCTATATATGTCGACAAAAAACAGAAAAATTTGTATGTCTTCATCTCTTTGACAAGTAAGAACAATTACTGTCTGATAATATATCACTAGGTAAAAAATAACAAATACGCTGTAAATGTGCAGGAGAGAGCATGTCAGTTCTCAAATAGAATCATGATACCAAAAAAGGAACATAAATAGTTTGGCTTTATGGGCAAACACGCGATTCCAAACTGTTGATACTGCAACAGGAGTGCTCAGTGAGCAGATCATATAAGCTAGATAACAACAAGGAGTATAATTAGATAAGACCACACAAAAAGTACATAATCCAAAAAGTAAGAGCTTGATGAAAATGACTAGTCAGAAGGGAACCGATTCACTGATTGCAATCTAAAAACTGACTATGGTCCACAGGATATTAACCCTCGGCCTTTATAATTTAGCCACAGTTGAGCAGAAAATGATTAATAATGTGGCTGACAAACAGATTGGATTTGAACAGAACTCAAACTTTCTCCAACATTACAATCAGCACGACCCCATACATGAATGATACTGCCCATGTGAGGCCGGTATTATCCATGGCATTTACGAATAATGGCGGCGTCGCCTCCACCGGCTCATTATGGGATGCACTCCCTCTGCAAGTCACCATTCTCCAACAAGAAGAAAGAAGCCAGATACATCATACATAGTTGAAAGATGCAACGAGAAATGGGGCGGTAGACACATGCATGCACATGCGCGCAAGGACCGCCACTTCATCACTCCCCGCTCTCACATGGTCACCTGTGATAATGAGAGATTAGGAACACAAGAGGACATGAGAAAGAGGCTGCAGCACTGGATGGGAGAATGCTCAATTATCCAGAAAAGCAACTGGCTCAAGATACAACAGTTACTAACAAAAATCATTCCTAAATGACAAGTGGCACACGCGTGGCACGAAGCACTCTGGCCCTAACGTTTTTACAACTAAAATTGTCATCGGAAAAGAAAAGAATTGGAACTTGCCATCCGAAAAGAGATTGCCATGTTTGACTACTAAAGTTGCCTTCCTCGTGTTACTAAACTTGCCATAAAAAACGTTTGGAGTTGCCATGTGTTTGTGTCGCGCGTGTGACACTTAATTTCAACCTATTATAGCACACCGCAATGGAATTGCAATGTGCTACAATAGTTTCAAATTTTAATTAATCACTTTCGAGACAGTGTCGAACAGGACTTTGCAAAATTTATCAGAGATTTGTGACACCGTGTCAATTTAGCACAACGGGTTAGTTGGATACGATTTAGGGAAGTTCCAAGCGTGGAGGTTAGAGAAGGTGCTGGGTGATCAAAGGCACCTTGGTGCACACAGGGTTGGGGATTGGGCACCTGAATTCCAGGGTGGTGATCCTAGGTGGCGGGCTGGGCATTTGGCTCTCCGACGAGTAGTGTTGCAATGGTGTTGACGTCGCGTCTTAGTCATGTGGATCGTGAGGTGTCCGGTGGCTGGTGGTCCTGGCGCGGCTGGTGTATTCGAAGGCGGCCAGACCGTGATCTAGATTTGGAGTTCCTCTTCCGTCGTGGGTGGTCTGAGTCCCCTCGGCAAGGTGTGCGAGAGGAGCCAAGCGAAAGCTTCATGCCTTTGGGCCAGTGGTGATGATACTCCCAGGTGTCGTGTCCCTCTTGGGGCCGTCTTCTTGGCTTCCCTCCCCACCTTGCCAACGCCAAGGGTGAACGTTTTCAGCGGGCGCGGTGCATCGTATCCCTCTCAGGTGAGTCGCTGGTGAGTGTGGGTGTACCCGGTCGCCTTGGCGTTTTGGGTTGGCTTGGGGCACCTCTTGGCCTAGCTTCAACTCCGACGACTAGCGGTCTTGTGTGCCCCTTCATTTACACGTGACGGCGTCTTCCTCCTACAGCTCCATCCCGCCCGCAAGTCCAACAGGGCAGGGGGTCCTCTCCGGCGAAATGGTAGAGTGGTTGTGACTTAGTCCTGTGGTTTTCTTCTCGTCAATGGACTTGGTTGTGTCTCACGGTGGTCCGGCCTCTCGTGTACTTTTACTCAACAACTAGCTGGTTGCGTCTAGTAATGCATCTCTGGTGCTTGCTAGCGGTCTCCGGCTTGTATTTTGTCGTCTTTTTTCTTTGATCAGCATTTTTGAGGAATTCCTCAACACCTTGGCCATATGGCTTTATTTGTAAAGCGGGTGGAAAGCCTGTTTTCGAGAAGAGTCGCGCGTTTTACAAACAGTTACATCTTCGCCCTTTTTTGGGGAAACCAGGGATTAGGTGTAGTGTTGACAACTTGATGTCCCAGGTAAAGGCTGCACCAGTAGGCACATGAAATATAATTGTAGCCATTTCAATGTATGGAGAGCATGACAGACAAAGACTTGTCTGGTTTAGCCATTCACCGGGCCCACTGAAAGTAACAAGAAAATAGCTACTGCATGTCTATTTCGTCATCTCATTCAAAGAAACACGTGCACCTGCCTAATGATGGACACTGGACAGGTAGCAAATCTTGATAAAAATAATGAGATCCTGACTATACTTTTAATTTTGAGTTCTAGATAACTTCTGATAGACAAAAAAGGTTCTAGATATTCAAGAATACTCATTTTTGTTATATAAAAAATATTGTTTCTGAAAAGCAATTACTAGTAAAGTCCTTCAAGTAGAATTGATAAATTAGTAAACATGATCTGAGTATAGACAAAAAAACCAGAAATAATCAATCTTACAGAACAAGAGGCAGTATCATCAGTTACAGATCAGCACCATATCATATCAGTAGCAGCTAGATAAATCTGCATGGCAATATGTGAGATCTTTCAAGATAGTTCGTACAGTACTATTGAAGCAGCAAAATCATTCAAACAAAGTAAATCACGCGCTGATTATTTGGTTAGCACATCGACACGAAGATCAATAAGTGTACCAAGAAGTAGGCTTTTCTCCTTTGTCTGGAATCTAAATATGGGGCCCATCAAGCAGGCAAGAGATATGAGTTGGGTACGTCTAAACAAGGATCTCATGGCTGATTCAGCAAGACTGCAAAACAAGACGAACTTCAAATAACATTGTATACAACTAACACTTTTGCCAGAAATCCACAATAATGGAGGCCCAGTCTGTTCAGCCCTTAATGGTCCCAAGAAAAAGCGCAGTCCAATCAGTGTGAGCCGACAATATTTCGATGGCAGTAAATGGTAGGCATCAGAACACGCAGGCTTGGATTAGATTAGACTTGACAAGATATCTTGGAGAAACTTATTAACCATTCATCTGCACCAATGAGACGTAAAGGAAGTCTTACTTGAACCACCAGACAAAAGAATATACCGAAAGATGATAAGTATGTGAAGAGTTGCTTCCGGAAATGACATCCATGGTTGTGGCCATGCTTGTTCACATTTGCTCAGGCATGTGGAAGGCACTGTATAACTAGGCTAGCAGAATGCAGCTCTCTGATGACGCTCACGATTGCTACAGATTCAAGAAGACGAGAGGATAGTCATCGATGAAATGAATTCATATTGTGAGTCACAGCCACTTCAATGTAAGGACTGGATGGCAAAATAATGCACACCACAGACAGTTAACGGCTGAAGTGGATAGTAGCACTTGGTTTCACCCGAAGAATCGAACAAGGCTTCCAAGGAGAAGGTGTGATGCATCTTGCGGGCTGCGCGTGGCGAATGAACAGCTTCACACAAGCCCACAGAAAACACGCGCGTGCGCCCTGTTGGTTTCCTCATAGGGTATAAAACAGGAGCGGCTTCCTGTTTGTTTCCAAGATTCTCCCACTTTGACCCCCCAACCATGCATGTTTGTGAGCTGCAGCATATATATACAGGTGCCATCCTCGACACCTTCTGCATATAGAGTCGAGTAGAAAAGAATAGCAAAGGCAAGCATGACTCAAGCTCATTCAAAATCTCACTTCCACCAATTCTGGGATGGGCTTCACATCAACGGGAGCAGCGACAGCTTTGCCATCGAGCTACTGCCGTCGCTTGGAGCAACCATAAACCACTCCAATAAGCTGAAGAAGTTCATCGTATCGCCCTACGATCCCCGCTACAGGTGAGGTTCACACGGCCTGCACCCTCCGTACCTTCCATGTTGCAAGAAGAAGAGAACAGCAGCAGCTGACATGGTTTCCTCTGCTTTTTTTCTGTGTCTCTCTCTCAGATTCTGGGAGCTGTTCCTCATAGTCCTAGTTGTTTATTCCGCCTGGGTTTGCCCGTTTGAACTGGCATTCTTGAGGAACTTGCCGTCTAAGCTTGTGCTAGTTGAGAACATTGTCAATGGCTTCTTTGCCATTGATATTGTTATGACATTCTTTGTAGCTTATGTTGACAGTAAAACACATCTTCTTGTGGACGATCGGAAGAGAATTGCAGTAAGGTTCGCACCTGGTTCATAATTTGTTTCGTCTTAATAACCCCACATTTGGAGCTGAAAAGGCCCAGGTGATTCTGTCCTGGCATTAACAAAATATGATCTGATCCTCCGCAGATATCTATCAACTTGGTTCATATTTGATGTATGCTCAACAGCTCCATTTCAACCCATCATCCTTCTGTTCACACACAAGGGAAATGACCTTTCCTTTAAGGTTCTCAATCTGCTTAGGTTGTGGCGTCTTAACAGAGTCAGCACGCTGTTTGCCAGGTTAACATCTTCTCCAGATTCTTCATGTTTGAATGATGAATGACAAATGGCACAAATTTGATCATCTACTTTTAACCAGGCTGGAGAAGGATATCCGATTCAACTATTTCTGGACTAGGTGCTCAAAGCTTATTTCTGTAAGTCTTCCAGAAATATTACTACGTATAATTTTTACCGTCACCTTCAAAAGTTTCAACCATGCAGAATATTAATTATTATATTCCCAGGAGAACAAAAAATCGCTGACTATAAAATACGTAACGATCAAATGCAGGTCACCCTCTTTGCGGTGCATTGTGCGGGATGCTTCAACTATATGCTTGCTGACAGATACCCCTACCCAGAGAATACATGGATTGGTGCCGTGATGCCTACATTCAGATCAGAGAACCTATGGACTAGATATGTTACTGCTCTGTACTGGTCCATTACGACGCTGACAACAACAGGCTATGGCGACTTGCATGCTGAGAACCCAAGGGAGATGCTCTTTGATATTTTCTATATGCTCTTTAATCTGGGTTTAACAGCTTACCTCATCGGCAATATGACCAACCTGGTTGTTCATGGCACCAGCCGCACCCAGAAATTTGTATGTTTCTGAACTTACTCACAGAGCATTCAATGTAGCTATTCATGTCCTTATTCACCCCCCCCCCTCCCAAAAAAAGAACAGAAATAGGCTGTATTTGGATCCCATACAACTAAAGTTGTGAAGATCTTGAGAAAGCTAGCACTTTTATTATATACGACATGGTTGGAAAATGAAATGTTTCCCCTAGCCACTCAGAAATTTTAGGCATTAGAATCCTATTCTTGCATGGACGCCACAAAGTACCAAGTTCTTGTATCCCCTAGCCACTCAACAATTTTAGGCAACAAGAAAACGGAGAAAACAACATGAATCAAGGTCTTGCACAATCGACAACATCAATAAAATAGTTACCGTCATTCTTGTTCCACGCCTATAGTCCTATTGATATCTTCTATTTAAATGATGCAGAGGGACTCCATATATGCAGCTTCAGAGTTCGCAGCACGAAATCAGCTGCCTGTGAGCATAAAGGAGCAAATGCTATCTCACTTCTGCCTACAGTTCAAGACAGAAGGCTATAACCAGAAGACCATGTTAAATGGTCTCCCAAAAGGAATCCGTTCAAGCATAGCATACAGCTTATTCTTCCCAATCTTGCGACGGGCCTATCTCTTCCATGGAGTATCCAACAGTTTCATTGCAGAACTGGTAATATAGTCAATTATTCAATGTTTTTCTAACTATCTTGCGAGAACTGCTAATATATGTACTAATTGGATATGTTGGATAATATAGGTCATGGAAGTGCAGCCTGAGTATTTTCCACCAAAGGAAGATATCATATTGCAGAATGAAGGGGCAGCTGATATTTACCTAATAGTTTCAGGAGCAGTGGTTAGTTTGTTATCTCTGTAAGTTATGAATCAAAGCTTGTGCAAGTTCGTACAATTAAGCTAATTGGCAGTACTATCTGATTTTTTGTAGAATATGATAACAACCATAAATGGGAATGAGCAGGTATAATTTCTTCAGCTATAATGCAGAGACTCCCAGATATCGCTAAGATTTCCATGGATTATTTTCATTACTAAAATAGTATGAATTTCTTGAAAGCAGGTATATGCGAAAGTTACGAATGGTGATATGTTTGGAGAGGTTGGTGCTCTATGTAACATACCTCAGCCGTTTACTTTCCGCACAGCTGAACTGTCACAACTCCTGAGAATCAGCAGGATAAGACTCAGAGAGGCCATTCAAAATCACAGGGAAGACAGTGACATTCTAATGAATAATCTATTCCAGGTATAGCTTCAATTTTGGAACACAGTCAAACAATTTAAGAGTTAAATTCGTCTAAACAGAAACTAACAACTTGTGCCAATGTACAGAAACTGAAGCTACCAGAAAATTCACCTGAAGTGAACCAACCAGACCGAAGATTCTTGAGCAAGTATGACCTATTTCATATATCTCGAGAAGAACGGATGCTACAATGGCCACACCAACATTACACAGAACAGAAAAGTATAGATCTTGGTAGCAAGGTTCCAATATCTGGAGATGGTCCTGATTCAACGAAGTTATTCAGACAAGTGCCACAGCAGGAAGACATCCATAACAAGTCGAACTGCAGGTATAGATTATCAGATGGAATGGTGGACAAAGAAGAGGATCTCAACGAGGTTCGCATAAATTGCGAGACCGAAAGTGCTGAAGAGTTCTGTATTAGAATAAAATCCGAAGACAAGACCGCAGCAAGCAGTCAGCAAACAATACTTACAAAAATGCAGCCGGGTTCTCCACACAGGACATCCGAAAACATATCAAGGAGCATATATCAAGATTATAGTGGCATAAAAGCATCCAATAAAAGAGTTACAATTCATATATATCCTCATAATGCAACAGGTTCTACGGTACAGAATGGGAAGCTTATCAACCTGCCTGGTTCGCTGGACGAACTTATCAAAATTGGCAGTAAGTGAACAAGTTTTTAGCATATGACTCATTTTGATTCATGCTGTATAGCTTAGTGTTTAGCAGAGACCAGATATACACCGCACTTTCTAGTAAATTAGATACTGCAACATGCATTTCTCTCATCAAATATTTCTTTGCTATGCAGGACATAAGTTTCCAGATTTCCATCCGACAAAAGTGGTCAGTAGAGATTACGCTGAAATAGATGACATTGGTGTCATCCGAGATGGCGACCACATATTCTTTCTTCAGATTTAAAAATAATAATATATATAGCACAAACCAACCTAACCAGACAACTCATAGAGATATAAGTGCTCCATTCTAGCGAAAGTAATGGATGCACATGACGGCTTCCGACTGAAGATGTGAAGAAGAAGGACATTTTGACATTCTTACAAATAGTTTTGATCATTACTAACATCATTTAAATGCTTCACTGTACAATATAGCTGGTGGACAAAGTCATGTATGCCTGTCGGCAAAAGCATTTCTTAGTTCCTTTTATAGCAGGTTATGTGTTTGAGTCATGTGGTAATCTTATTACCGACCGGTTGTGGTCTTGATCTTTATTGTTTGTTTTGACTGCTTCGAACATTTGCTACATTTTAATAAAGATGGTTGTATGCATCACAATGATGCAGAGGCCAGGGTTAAACCATTTTCGGAAAAATGTCAACCCCTTCAACCGCTTCAACTGCAAACTCCGAAACACGATGGCCTTACAAAGATGGAGTTCGAAGAGCTTTGGAGGGATAAAAGAACAACCTGTTTGGGACAAAACAATTATTAGCCTGTTCGATCAGGCTGAAGAAATTAGAACCTTTATCCTTCACAAGATCCTTCACAAGAGGTGGCTTAGACGGGAGATTAAGAGAAAAAAAAAACTTCTTCACCCCACAAAAAAAAACTTCTTGGCCTTTGCTCGATCGAGAGATGTATGGCTAGACAATGCTCGGGGCTTACCTGGCTTAATCTTGGGGAGGCGAACACCTCCTATTTTCACATACATGCCAGCCACTGGAGGAGGAAAATCTTCATCAATCAGCTTAAGGAGAAAGATCGTATCGTGACAAGTCACAAAAATTTGGAGGAGCTCCTTTTAAACACTTCGGTAAGAGAATCGGCTGACTGATATACAGATCACATGACAGACCTTGATTTCCTTGGCCTCAACCAGCTTGATCTCAGCGGCCTTGATCCCTAACGGTGTTACGGCCCAGGGGTGCCTTATCATACCGGAAACCGGCTCAAGTAGGCCGGCCCGTGGCCCCCTAGGTCGGTTTATGCCATGGGCCAACGTCCCGGCCCATGGGCCCAATAGAGAGAAGGACCCGGAAGACTTGGAGTATACGACATGGAAGTTGGCGTCCAAGACGACTAACCAACTAGAATCCTGTAAACCCTAGGCCCCGGTATATCCTATATAAGTCAGGGTCGGGCTAGTCGATAGGGAGAACCTAGAGATTATTCTCATTCCCTCGATCACCATTGTACACCCCTATACATCAATCAATACACCACGAGCAGGAAGTAGGGTTTTACCTCGATCCCGATGGACTGAACCTGGGTAAACCGTCCCCTTTCCCCCCTCTGATCTAATCGTCTAGCCGACATACCCTATCGAGGGATCTGCCGAAAATCACTCCGACAGTGGCGCGCCAGGCATGGGAAGTGCTAGGCGAACTCAGAGACCATATGGGACCTTCAACCGACGCTGACGTTGTCACGCTGGGAACGATCTTTGCTTTCGATGCAATGTGTTACATCGTTGATTCGGCAGGCCACCTCAAGCTCGTCCACTTCGGCAACCTCGAGTTCGTCATCCTCCACAGCCTGGCATCTGGTCGGGCCTAGGATTGGCCATCAGTCTTCCTCAACCACCCACCTCCCACATCATCGCCAATATCGACATGCTCCATGACGTCCTCGAGGAACCGGTGATACCGAGGAGCTTGAAGATCTTCATGAAGAGATGGGCGACTCGGCCAACAGTTGCCCGGAGGCGATCCCGACATCTGCACCACTTCGCCTGTGGCAAGCAAATCAACGTATGGTGCTAGAGTTCATTGTCTCCTAGCATGGCATTGAAGCCAATCCAAACAAGATCAAGGCGTTGTCGAGACGCCCTACTCTGACCAAGCTTTAGAAGATCCATAGGTTAGCGCTGCATCTATGAGCCGGTTTTTCTCAAGTCTTGGGGATAAAGCGCTCCCCTTATACCGGCTACTGAACAAAACGGACAAATTTGTTTGGATGGACGGGGCGATAGTGGTCTTTGAGGAAATAAAGAAACTGTTGGCGACCAACTAGATTCTCGCAGCACCCCAGATCGGCAAGCCTATGTTATTGTACATCTTGGCCACTAATCACGTGGCTAGTGCCATCCTGGTGGTTGAGCAGGAGGAGGCGGGTCATGCTTACAAGGTACAACGTCCAGTCTACTACATTTCAGAGGTGCTATCTCCGTGCAAGGCTAGGTACCCTCATTACTAGAACGTAGCGCCCCGACCCAGTAAGGATCGGAGTCTCTGCGGTTACTGTGCTAGTCCTTGGATTGACTTAGAATTAAAATGAGTCCATCCAATGCCACTCGCAAAATGTTGAGTGTGGACCCGCGACCTATCACACCTTAATCTGCGTCAGATATATCTGCAACATGATAAGTTGCAGCCGTATAGATCAGTACGTGGAGTGTACTGGCCAGTCACACCATAAGAGAGTATAAAAGTCCTACTTGTACATGCAGTTTGGCAGGTGGAAGGTTCTAAGTTTAAGTTTGCATAAAGGCAATTTTTCCATGGTATCAAAATATTATTTTATTACTACAACCATCATATGATTGAGATAGAGCCCCCAACTCAATTTATTCCCAAAGTTGAATTGAACTCATTCAATTAAATAAATGTAATGAGATCTCTCAACATTCTCACTTCTAGATGCTCAAATTCGTCCATAACCTTGGACACGGCTAATTAAGTTTTACACTCTGCAGATGTTTGAGCACATTTCTCACAAGACTCAATCACCTCCTTTGTAGCTCCCACACTTAGAGTACGTGAGCTGGAAGATCGACCCTAATCACGATGGCCAAATTCTCCTTACTTTTAGCGATATATATATATATATATATATATATATATATATATATATATATATATATATATATATAGGAAAATGGGTTAGTACTCCTAGGAGGACATACTCCTATGCCACGTCTGTTTTTTGATTTCCCACCGATGGCTTATTGGTCGTACTAGCAGATAATACAGCCGCTTAGCCACGCCGAGGTTCAAAAGTTGTTCCGTATTAATAGGCTACAGTCACGTTCGGATCGTTATCCAAAACGAAAGCAGGGTGAAGCTGTTGTAAGTTCCTGGATTTGGGCAGAATGGCTCGACAAAAGTTGCTGCCAGCGGCAGGTCAACAACGAGAGTGATGCCGGAGTCGACGCATCGTCGACGCCGGAGATGAGGTGCCGTCGGCAACCCGCTCTTCTCTGAGACGTAGCATTGGCCATCGCGCGTCCGTCGGTGGAGGGGCTCGCATGCATCTTTCTTTCAATGAGCATCGACGGAAGGTGCGGCCGTCCTCGGGCTAATTCATTCATATGCATGCATGATTGGATTACTGTGTTGCTTATCCCTTCTATACAGTTTCTTTATATACTCCCTTCATTCCTAAATATAAGTCTTTGGAAAGATTTCACTATGAAATCACATACGGAGTAAAATGAGTGAATCTACACATAAAATGCATCTATATACATCCGTATGTGGTTCATAGTGAAATACCTACAAAGACTTATATTTAGGAACGGAGGTTGCATGCTTGATCTTTAGCTCATCTAGATCTCGGTTTACATGCGAGATGGGTTCCGCTGGCCGGCAGCGTATCTTTCTCCACGGCAGTCCACGCAACACATAGATCGAGGATCGTTACTCAGGAAAACAACACCGGCAGCGGCTAGACCTACACGATACAATGGAGAATGGACTCCCACGACACGAACTGACTAGTCTAGATCGATGCAGCATGATCGATCCATCATCCAGCAAGCTTACTAACACAAAAATACAACATGATATAGATGCTCTGTGATGCACGTACACACAATTTTAGACTTGCTATTTGCATGGTCAAATACCATTGTTCAAAACAAGTAGTACTCTGTTGTTGTATTTTTTAACTGGTTATACTACTCTTTCATTTGATTTTCTTTTAAAATTTATTATTTCCTGTTTTAATATAGAACTATTTTCTAGATGCACCATACTTCATTTTTGTTATAATTCTTTTGGAATGAATTATATATACTCCATCACGGGAAGTGACATATACTCCACCGCAGAAAAAAGTAGTATATACTCCACTGGTATTATGTGCTCCTAATTACCAAAAAAAGAGTAGTACATACTCCTAACCGCAAAGTTGTAGGTACGTGTGATACTAAACAAACATGCTCTTTTGGTTGGCAATAATTAACATATATAGTACTTAAAAGACGTACATGTTGGTACAGATAAAAGAAGTATGTCGCATAGCTATATATACTCCTCGATGCAAAATGTGGTATATTCTCCTAATCCCAAAATGTGGTCTCCTAATCCCAAAATGTGGACGATGCAAAAAAAGTGGTATACACTCATACTTACAAAATTTTGTATATACAACTAATTACAAAAAGTGGTACAGAGACGTTTGGTTGCAAAGCAGTATATACTTTTAGTCCCTAAACATAGTAGTATATGCTGAAACATATACTACACAGTACTGCATACCAAATAAATAAAAGAACGCTCATAGTTGGTGATAAACCGGAGAATAGATCCACTAATATTCCTGCATTTTTGAAAGTAGTTATGCGCATTCAGAAAAAATAAGAGGAAGTAGTTACGCATGCAACATTTTGAACGGAGTGTAATTAGCATCTTTTCTTTAGCGCCAGTAGTTTGTTACTAGTGGGTCTCTTCCCCTCCACCCATTAAGGATGGGAGTATATACTCCTGGGAGTACAAAAGAGGAGTCCTATATATATATATATATATATATATATATATATATATATATATATATATATATATATATATATATATATATATATATATATATATATATACACACGCATCAAAGAGGAACACCCTTATCATTTGAGCGAAGTTTAGGGAGAAAAATGGAATATGGAGTGAGGATAAAGAGACCCATCTATCTACAAATTCTATTTGTTCAATAGACAAAGTGTTTCCCCTTAACCCACGGATAGGTCGGTACACCTACTTATATATCTACATCTGCTAGCCTACCCCGGAGGGGCCACACAACCTACTCAACTACACTAGAGCCCATAGTAGCTTGTGGCTGCACATGTAATCTTCTAGTTATGAAAAAGTGATAGATCACTTTAAGCCTGAGTGAGTGGACCACTAGTGTGATGGTGTGCCTTTTTGGTAGGTCACATTCCCCATGATGCTAACACTGTACTTCGCCACCATTCAAACCATTTTTCACCCAAGTAGTTCATTAGTTATCTTGGTCCTATTTACTACATTGCCATGCATACCTCATAATGAATCACTTAGCAATCCCCCTCTACTTTAGCGAAGCAATAAAATTCTACACAGTGGCGACAATAATGTATTGCTCGTACCTACCTCAATGAACTACTGGGTATATACCATAGCTATCTTACATAATCCTACTCATGCATAATACATCAAAGAGGACTAAATGCATAGAAAATATAGGCATAATGGAATATGGTCAAGATGTAACTTGCCTTGCTGCTGGTGATCAAACTCTAGAGAACTGTAATACTCAACTTCACACTCCGGACAATCTATTGCAATACAATTAAGAACAAATAAGCAAACATTCAAAAAACCAAAAGAAAAATGCAAACAAAAAAAGATTCGCAAAACTTCAATTGAGAACAAACACCTTGACTAACAAGAACAGACCCTAAGTGTTGTGAAAATATCATGATGAAGGCTCAAGTGATGGGATACGGCTAAGGTTTAAGTATGCAAAAAGAATCAACAAAAATCGAGCTACGTTTTAAAAGATATGATCACAAGAAGTTTGAATTTGAATCTGGACTATTCAAAGTCAAAATTTAATCAACCTTGAATAGTTCGGTGCACTGGATAGAGTTTATCGAGATGAAAATTTGGTTGTTGTTTCATTGAATTTGGACAAATGATAAAAAGATATGGCTATTTGAAAGTCAGGGGCTAATCTGCAAGAATTGTATTTGCAACCGGGTCCCTAGACACATGGCGCAACGCTATTGGCTGTTAACAGGGCCGCCGGATCAATTAAAATGCGGTTGTCGGATTTTTTTTAGATCGAATTGGTATGCTAAGTCTTGGCCGCCCGTTTTAAACAGATCCGACGGCCGCATTAACAGCCAACAGCGTTGCGCCGCGTGTGCAGAGACCCGGTTTGTCCAAATTCGATGAAACCAACGGCCAAATTTTTATCTCGATAAACTCTATCCAGTGCACCCAACTATTCAAGGTTTATTAAATTTTGAATTTGAATTAGTCCAGATTCAAATTCAAACTTCTTCAATCATATCTTTTAAACCGTAGCTCAACTTTTATTGATTGTTTTTGCATACTTAAACCCTAACTACCCACATTTGAGCCTTCATCATGATATTTTGCAACACTTAGGATTTGTTCTTGTCAGTCAAGGTGTTTGTTCTCAATTGGAGTTTTGTGAATCTTCTCGTTTGCATTTTCCTTTTGGTTCGTTGAATGTTTGCTTATGTGTTTTTAATTGTATTGCGAAAGATTATCCGGAGTGCGAAGCCGGGTATCACCATTCTCTAGAGTTTGATCACCAGTAGTAAGTCAAGTTACATCTTGACCATATTCCATTATGCATTTAGTCCTCTTTGATGTAGTATGCATGAGTATGATTATGTAAGATGACTATGCTATGTACACCCAGTAGTTCATTGAGATAGGTTTGAGCCTTACATCATTATCACCACCGTGTAGAATTTTATTGCTTCACTAAACTAGACAGGGATTGGTGAAGTGATTCTGTAACGCCCCAGATATTCTTTCCATATTTGTATCCAACTCTTGCCGTTTCCGGTGTCAAGTTATATTTATTTCTCGGGTTTGGGTCTTTGTCTCCGTGTGTTGTTTTTCTTTTTCGTGCATCTCTGATCATGTCGTCACGTGCATTGCATTTGCATACATGTTCATCTCATGCATACGAGCATTTTCCCCGTTGTCCGTTTTGCATTCCGGCGTTTCGTTCTCCTCCGGTGGTCATTTCTACCTTTCTTTCTTGGGTGGGGTTTAAACATTTCTGGATTGGACCGAGTCTTGCCAAGCGGCCTTGGTTTACTACCGGTAGACCGCCTGTCAAGTTTCGGGTCATTTGGACTTCGTTTGATACTCCAACGGTTAACCGAGGGACCGAAAAGGCCTCGTGTGTGTTGCAGCCCAACACCCCCCAAATTTGGCCCAAAACCCACCAAACTCTGCTCCATGTCCTAGAGCGTTCGATCACGATCGTGTGGGCGAAAACCGCACCTCATTTGGACTCTCCTAGCTCCCTCTATGCCTATATATACACCCCTCCGTTTTCGGATCTCTCCCTCTCCCCGAAACCCTAAAAAAAAGATCTCCTTCCTCCGCCGCCGACGGACGTGTCCGGCCCGCGCCGGACAGCGTCCGCTCCACCCCGCCGCCCGCCTCAGCCAACGCCGCGCCGCCACGTGGGCCGCGCCCACATCGCCGCCGCCGGGCCCGCCAGGCCCACGGGGAGCCCCCGCGGCCCGTCTCCGCGCCGCCGCCCCCGCGCCCGACCCCGGTCGCCTGCGCCGCCTCCTTCCCCGACGCCGGTGACCGGCGCCGCCGCGTGCCGCCTCCCCGCCGCCGCTCGCCTCTTCCCCCGCGGCCGACCACGACCACCGCCGCCTCCGCGCCGCCGCCCGCGGTTCCCCTCGCCGCCCGGGAGCACCGGCGCCGCGCCGCCCGCCTCCACGCCGGCGCCGCCCCGGCAGCCTCCTCCCCGACTGGCGGCCGCGTCTCCGGCGAGCTCCGCCTCCGGTTGCTACAGTGTTCCGGCGCCGCCTCGGTTTCCGTGAGGTTCCAGATCTCAGATCCAACCCCCCCCCCCCCCCGTTGACTTTTGTCCAGAAACCCTAGTTTTTTATGCGATGTTTGACTGCTCGTATCTCCGCAACCGTAGATCCGTTTTAGACGTATGATATATCAAAATCTTCGCCTCGACATGTGCATCATTTTGTTCCATTGCATCATTTGCATTTGAGGTCATCTTGACGCCCAAAATGCTGTTAGAAGGAGGCTTCGTGAGTTAAATTGCAGATCCGTTAGTTCATCATGCACTTTTGTCATTTTTGCTATATTTAATCCGTGCATGATATGCCTGTGCCCCTTTGGGATGTATTGTGAAGCATTTTGTCTTCTTTCCAGAGGTGCCACCCATGCATTTTTAGGATGTGTGTGTTGTCTTGTGCAAGCTTGCGAAGAGAGGTACCTGAGATTGCAGATTTCAGGGACTTAGTGATTTTCGCTAAGTCTGGGATATTTTAGTTCATGATGCTATATGTCCGGCTTGTTTCCTAATGATCCGTGCCTCTTTTGAGGATGATCAGTAAGGGAGTTTTGATATTTATGTCATGCTCTATCCATCCATGTCTTTGTTGGCATTTGTGGAGTGCTCTAGGTTGACTCAATCGAGCTCAACTTTTGCTTCGTTGTTAATCTGGGCAGATCGTCAACTTGTTTGCGATTTCGCCGATGCTACCGTTAGTGTTCCATGCATGCTATGCCTTCGTTCTTGCCATGTGTAGCTAGCACTTTGTGCCTTCTTGCTGGTTATATGCTTTCCTTGCCATGACTTGCACCGTAGTGAGTGCATCGAGCTCGTTTACATGCCTTCGTGAGTTAAATTTCAGCATGTCTCAGTTTTCACTAAGTCTGAAAACTGATTGTGTTCGAGCGATGTTCGTGAGCTCGGTAGAGTATTTTGTGAACCCTTTTGGCCCCAGGTCACTTTGGGTGTTTTATTAAGCTTGTTGAGTAGCTCCATGCCATGTTCTTACTTGTCATGTTCAGGTTTTCTATCATGTTGTTTTGCTGCTCCAAAGAGAGCTTCGTGATCTGAAATTTCAGACTAGTGTTAATTTCACTAAGTCTGAAATCTGTTTTGCATTTGCGTTTTAGCCATGCTTGTTTGAACCTCTTAATGGATGAATTTGCCTATGGCTCAGTGCTAGTGTTTTGTCAACCATCTTGTGTACATCACTGCCATGTATTTTGTTTTCATGTTTGGTGGCTGTAGCATGTTCTTTTCGTTGCATTTAGATGCCTACTTGCTGTAAACCGCAGACCGGTGCCGTATCTTAAAACGCTTGCCATTTCCAAACCGTAGCTCCGATTCCTATGATCTTTATATCGTTTTCAAGCGATTTCATCCCCTCTATCCAGTGGCACACTTGGTTTTCCAAGTTGATGCCAGGTTCATGCATTTCCTGTCATATCTTGCATTTTGCATCCCGCATCGCATCCCGCATAGCATATCGTCATTTCATCATTTGCTTGGTCTTGCCCGTGGTTGATTGTATCCTTGTTGCTTGTTTGTCTTGTTGGGTAGAGCCGGGAGACGAGTTCGCTACCGAGGAGCCCGTTGAGTTTGCTTGTGAGGATCCAGTCAACTCTGACAACTGTGCAGGCAAGATGATCATACCCTCGAAATCACTACTATCTTTGCTATGCTAGTTTGCTCGCTCTTTTGCTTTGCCAATGCTACGATGCCTACCATTTGCTTGTCAGCCTCCCAATTGCCATGTCGAACCTCTAACCCACCATTGTCCTAGCAAACCATTGATTGGCTATGTTACCGCTTTGCTCAGCCCTTCTTATAGCGTTGTTAGTTGCAGGTGAAGATTGGAGCCGTTCCTTGTTGGAACATTCTTTTTCTTGTTGGGATATCATTATATTGCTATGTTATCTTAATGCATCTATATACTTGGTAAAGGGTGGAAGGCTCGGCCCCTCGCCTAGTGTTTTGTTCCACTCTTGCCGCCCTAGTTTCCGTCATATCGGTGTTATGTTCCCGGATTGTGCGTCCCTTACGCGGTTGGGCTATAATGGGAACCCCTTGATAGTTCGTCTTGATTAAAGCTTTTCCAGCAATGCCCAACATTGGTTTTACCATTTGTCACCTAGCCTCTTTTTCCCTTGGGTTTCCGGAGCCCGAGGGTCATCTTATTTTAACCCCCCCCGGGCCAGTGCTCCTCTGAGTGTTGGTCCGAACCAGGCAGCCTGCGGGGCCACCTCGGGGAAACTTGAGGTTTGGTTTTACTCGTAGCTTGACCTATCCGAGCGTGCCCTGAGAAAGAGATATGTGCAGCTCCTATCGGGATTTGTCGGCACATTCGGGCGGTGTTGCTGGACTTGTTTTAACCTGTCGAATCATCTTGTTGTACCGAGATACCGAGTCTGATCGGTGTGTCTTGGGTGGAGGTCTATTCCTTCGTTGACCGTGAGAGCTTGTTATGGGCTAAGTTGGGACCCCCCTGCAGGGATTGATCTTTCGAAAGCCGTGCCCGCGGTTATGGGCGGATGGGAATTTGTTAATGTCCGGTTGTAGATGACTTGAACTAAACTTAATTAAAATGAATCAACCGTGTGTGTTACCGTGATGGCCCCTTCTCGGCGGAGTCCGGGAAGTGGACACGGTGTTGGAGTTATGCTTGCGCAGGATGTTCCTTTAGCTTCTCGCTCGTGCTTCGCCTTCTCTTCTCGCTCTCTTTTGCGTATAAGTTAGCCACCACATATGCTAGTCGCTTGCTGCAGCTCCACATATATTTGCCTTATCCATTCCTATGAGCTTAAATAGTCTTGATCGCGTGGGTGTGAGATTGCTGAGTCCCTGTGGCTCACAGATACTACAACTCCAGATGCAGGTCCAGGTGATTCTGCTCCAGTTGACGATTACGAGCTCAGGTGGGAGTTCGACGAGGACTCTCAGCGATATTACGTGTCCTTTCCAGATGATCAGTAGTGGTGCCTAGTTGGGGTTATCGATTCAGGACCTTGTCGCATGTTGGGGGTCTTTTCTATTTTGGCGCCGTAGTCGGGCCATGAGTGTTTGTTTGATGGATGTTATTTATGTACTCTGATGTGACGTGGCGAGTGTAAGCCAACTATGTTATCTCCCCCTTTTATTATGTATTACATGGGATGTTGTAATGATTGCCTGACTTGCGACATTGCTTTCAATGCGGTTATGCCTCTAAGTCGTGCCTCGACACGTGGGAGCTATAGCCGCATCGAGGGCGTTACAAGTTGGTAATCAGAGCCATCCCCGACCTTAGGAGCCCCATTGCTTGATCGTTTTTAGCAGCCGAGTTGTGTCTAGAAAAATGTTTTGAGTCCTTAGGAATTATATATCGGAGAGCTTAGGAATTCTTTTACTTCCCAGTCTCCTCATCGCTCTGGTAAGGCATCCTGGCGTAGAGTTTTGACTCTTCTCTTCTCAAATTTCACTAAAAAATTTTTTAGGTTCACGCGAGTATCTTGGTTTTGTTCCGATGGTTTTGTGACGAGAACATTGTTCTTGGTGCCTCCTGTCTTTAGGGGTTGTGGCAGTGTCCCGGGGAGTTGAGCTCCGAGGTGTTGTCGTCACAATTTTATCGTTGCAATTCTGGTATACTTGAGATATGTTCGCCGACATCGAAAATCTCTTTTATGCAGTTCGTTGGTGAGATAACCTCGACGCCACCCAGTACTGGGGCGGGAGTTCGGGAGTATCGCCATAACTTGTATAACGGATGCTTTTCGAAGGTTGAGGTAGATGGTTTCCGAAGTTTTCCTGGTTATGTGTTGAAGGATGGATACAGCTGGATGTAGGATTTGCTAGTTTGGGTGAGATATTGTGCTTCCCCTGTATCCCCAACACCTGATTGCATAACCGGAAAGGTTCGGGAGTTTCATAGGTGGGAAATCTAGTAGCTCTAGTTCTTCTTCCACGGATATTGGTTTGAGATTGGGATTTCTTACCGATTATTCGTTCTTGATCCGTACCTTGTTGATTTATTTCTCTACCTTAATTCTTCGTGGCTTCGCAATTTATGGATGTGTGATCATTTGAAGAGGAATGCATTCGTTCATTTTGTTCGGATGTGAAGACTATATGTTGCAATTTTCATTCCGTTGGATTCAGCTTCTATATTGTTGTCTATCTATGTGCTAATGGTGGTCAACCTCTTCAGGATGGCTCCTCCAACGCGCACGACTCCGAATCCTAATCCGCCTCCACCTCCGCCTCCTCCGGAAGCATGGCAAGCTGTGATGGCCGCTACTAATGCAAACACACAGTTGATCATGCAAATCCTTCAAGAGCGCAATCAAGGCAGTCAAGGGAATCAAGGCCATAATCAGCACCACTTTGCTACTCTGAACCAGTTCCTTGCTAATGGCCCAAAGACGTTCAGCGGTTGTGTTGAGGCTACCGATGCTGACGATTGGCTAGTGGATCTGGGCAAGCATTTTGAATGCAGCAACGTCAGGCCTGAAGATTTCGTCAAGTTCGCTTCTTTCCAGCTCAAAGATCAGGCTGCAGAGTGGTTCCAGCAGTACAAGGATTCCAGAGGTGGACGTCTGATCACTTGGGACGATTTCCGTCAAGATTTCCGCGCTCATCACATCCCTCAAAGTGTGGTTGAGAGTAAGCGTCAGGAATTCCGCAATCTGAAGCAAGGCTCTTTGTCTGTCTATGACTACAACAAGTTGTTCCAGAAGCTCGCCCGTTTTGCCAAGCAGGATGTTCCTGATGAGAAGAGCATGATCTATCAGTTCAGGGGTGGTCTTCGTGAGGAAATTCAGCTCGCTCTTGTCCTCTTTGAGCCGTTGAGATACGATGAGTTCTACAACATGGCACTGAAGCAAGAGGCTGCTCAGATGAGATGTGATGCTTCCAGGAAGCGTGCCAGAGATGTTACTCCGTCTTCCTCTACTCAAGTGGTCAAGCAGCAGAAGTATTGGCTTCCTCCTCCTCCGTTCCGTCAGCCGTATCAGCAGAAGAGCAAAGGTGGCAGTGGTTTCTCCCACCCACCCAACCCAGGCTTTCAGAACAAGTCTTCATCTCAAGCTCCAAGACCGAGTGCTCCGTATCACCGTCCGCTTTCAGAGGTCACGTGCAACAAGTGCCAACAGAAGGGTCACTATGCCAACAAGTGTACCAACCAGAGGCGTCTTCCTCCTCCTCCTCCTGTCAGATCGGCAAGTACAGCTGTGGTCAAGCACAATCCCAAGCACGCCAAGGTCAATATGCTGAATGCAGCTCAGGCTGAGGATTCTTCAGATGTCATTATGGGTAACCTTCCTATTAATGATATTCCTGCAAAAGTTCTTTTTGACACGGGTGCATCGCATTGTTTCATGTCAAAGCCATTTTTTACCAAGCATGAGTTTGTTTCTTCTCATTTGGGTAAACATATGGATATCATTTCTCCTGGCAAACGTTTGAGCGCAAGTCTGGAGGTGCCAGATGTCGCTATCACGATGGGCGATTTCAAGTTTCTTGCTTCTCCTATGGTTCTTGGTAACTCCGATATCGATCTTATTCTCGGGATGGACTGGCTCTCTAAGCATAAAGCTCAGCTTGATTGTGCAGCCAGGCAGATTCAACTGACTCATTCGTCTGAGGATGTCATTGTCTTTGCCGCTCGGGATAATTCCGTCCGGTTGTTTTCTCTCAATGAGAAGGGTGAATTGGATGCTATCTCTCAAATTCCTGTCGTTTGCGAATATCAAGACGTCTTTCCAGAAGAGCTCCCAGGAATGCCTCCGCACCGGCCAGTTGAATTCGTTATTGAACTTGAGCCTGGCACGGAACCTGTGTGCAAACGTCCTTACAAGCTCGGCCCCGAAGAGTTGAAGGAGTTGAAGAAACAACTCGATGAGCAAGAAAGATTGGGTCTCATTCGGCCTAGTACTTCTCCGTGGGGTTGTGGTGTTCTTTTTGTGAAGAAGAAGGATGGATCGAGTCGACTTTGTGTTGATTACCGTCCAGTAAACAAGAAGACCATCAAGAACAAATACCCACTTCCCAACATCAATGAGCTGTTCGAACAACTCAAGGGTGCTCAAGTATTCTCCAAGCTCGATCTCCGTATGGGTTATCATCAGATTCGTATTCGTGAGCAAGATATTCCCAAGACGGCGTTCAGAACAAGCTTTGGTTCATATGAATACACCGTCATGTCTTTTGGCCTCGCCAACGCTCCTCCGACGTTCTCTCGCATGATGAACTTCATCTTCAACCCCTACACCAATGAATTCGTTCTGGTCTATCTCGACGACATTCTGGTTTTCTCGAAGAACAAGAAAGATCATGCCAAGCACTTGCGTTTGGTTCTTGACAAGCTCAGAGAACATCAGTTCTACGCCAAGTTCTCCAAGTGTGAATTTTGGCTCGATGAGGTTCTTTATCTTGGTCATATCATCTCCGCCAAGGGCATTTCCGTGAATCCTGAGAAGGTGTCTGCAATTGTGAATTGGGAACCTCCTCAGAATGTAAAGCAACTCCGCAGTTTCCTCGGTCTCGCAAGCTATTGCAGAAGATTCGTTGAAAACTTTTCTAAGATCGCCAAGCCTCTCTCAAATCTTCTTCAGAAGCACGTCAAGTACGTTTGGTCTCCGGAGTGTGATATTGCTTTCAACTCTTTGAAAGAGAAATTGATCACTGCTCCAGTTCTGACTCCGCCTGATGAAACCAAGCCGTACGAGGTCTTTTGTGATGCCTCTCTCCAAGGTCTCGGTGCTGTACTGATGCAAGAGAAGAAAGTTGTTGCTTATACCTCTCGCCAGTTGAAACCTAATGAGAAGAACTACCCCACTCATGATCTCGAGTTGGCGGCAGTTGTGCACGCTTTGTTGACTTGGAGACATCTTCTATTGGGAAGGAAAGTGGATATTTTCACTGATCACAAGAGTCTCAAGTACATCTTCACTCAGCCTAATCTCAACCTCAGGCAGACTCGATGGGTCGAAATGATTCAAGAGTACAATCCGAGTATCGAGTATACTCCAGGCAAGGCTAATGTGATTGCTGACGCTTTGAGCAGAAAAGCATATTGCAACAGTCTGATTCTCAAGCCTTATCAACCCGAGCTTTGTGAAGCTTTCCGCAAGCTTAATCTGCAAGTTGTTCCTCAAGGTTTCCTCGCCAACCTTCAAGTCTCTCCTACCTTAGAAGACCAGATTCGCCAAGCCCAACTTCTTGATGCTATGGTGAAGAAGGTGAAGATTGGTATTGCAAAGAGTCAGTCCAAGTACAAGTGCTACCGACTTGATGACAAGGACACTCTCTTCTTCGAGGATCGAATTGTTGTGCCCAAAGGTGAACTCCGTAAGGTGATCATGAACGAGGCTCACAACTCTCTCCTCTCCATCCACCCTGGTAGTACGAAGATGTATCAGGACCTCAAGCAAGCTTATTGGTGGACTCGAATGAAGCGCGAGATCGCTCAATTCGTGAATGAATGTGATGTCTGCAGAAGAGTGAAGGCAGAACACCAAAGGCCAGCTGGTCTCCTCCAACCTCTTGCCATTCCAGAATGGAAGTTTGACCATATTGAAATGGACTTCGTGACTGGGTTTCCAAAGTCCAAGCGTGGCAATGATGCTATCTTCGTTGTCATCGACAAGCTCACCAAAGTGGCTCATTTTCTGCCTATCAAAGAGTCAATCACTGCAGCTCAATTGGCGGAACTCTATACCTCTCGCATTGTCTCTCTGCACGGTATTCCTCAAGTGATATCTTCAGACCGTGGCAGCATCTTTACCTCCAAGTTTTGGGATTCTTTTCAGAAAGCCATGGGCACCAACATCCGCTTCAGCACAGCTTTCCATCCTCAAACAAGCGGTCAAGTCGAGCGTGTCAACCAAATTCTTGAAGATATGCTCAGGGCTTGTGTGATCTCCTTCGGCATGAAGTGGGAGGATTGTCTTCCTTATGCTGAATTCTCATACAACAACAGCTTTCAAGCAAGTTCGGGCAAGGCCCCCTTTGAAATTCTTTATGGCAGGAAGTGCCGTACCCCTCTCAACTGGTCTGAAACCGGTGAACGTCAGCTGCTGGGTAATGACTTAATCACAGAAGCAGAAGAAATGTGCAAAGTCATTCGTGATAACCTCAAAGCAGCTCAATCCCGCCAGAAGTGCTACTATGATAGTAAGCACCGTGAATTGGTTTTCGAGATCGGAGATCATGTTTACCTCCGCGTCTCTCCCATGAAAGGTACTCGTCGCTTCGGTATCAAAGGGAAGCTTGCCCCTAGATACGTGGGACCTTTCAAGATTGTCAGCAAGAGAGGCGACCTCGCCTATCAACTCGAGCTTCCTTCAAACTTTGCAAATGTTCATGATGTGTTCCATGTCTCTCAGCTTCGAAAGTGCTTCAAGACTCCTGACCGCACCGTCAACTTCGAGGACATTGAGCTCCAAGAAGATCTCTCCTATCGTGAGCACCCAGTTGCTATTCTCGAAGAGACTGAACGCAAGACTCGCAACAAGTCAATCAAATTTCTCAAAGTCAAGTGGTCACACCATTCCGACCGTGAAGCTACCTGGGAACGCGAGGATCACCTCCGTTCTGAGTACCCGGAGTTCTTTCAGTCCTAGATCTCGGGACGAGATCTTTTCGTAGTGGTGGAGTGTTGTAACGCCCCAGATATACTTTCCATATTTGTATCCAACTCTTGCCGTCTCCGGCGCTAAGTTATATTTATTTCTCGGGTTTGGGTCTTTGTCTCCGTGTGTTGTTTTTCTTTTTCGTGCATCTCTTATCATGTCATCACGTGCATTGCATTTGCATACATGTTCATCTCATGCATTCGAGCATTTTCCCCGTTGTCCGTTTTGCATTCCGGCGTTTCGTTCTCCTCCGGTGGTCATTTCTACCTTTCTTTCTTGTGTGGGGTTTAAACATTTCCGGATTGGACCGAGTCTTGCCAAGCGGCCTTGGTTTACTACCGGTAGACCGCCTGTCAAGTTTCGGGTCATTTGGACTTCGTTTGATACTCCAACGGTTAACCGAGGGACCGAAAAGGCCTCGTGTGTGTTGCAGCCCAACACCCCCCAAATTTGGCCCAAAACCCACCAAACTCTGCTCCATGTCCTAGAGCGTTCGATCACGATCGTGTGGGCGAAAACCGCACCTCATTTGGACTCTCCTAGCTCCCTCTATGCCTATATATACACCCCTCCGTTTTCGGATCTCTCCCTCTCCCCGAAACCCTAAAAAAAAGATCTCCTTCCTCCGCCGCCGACGGACGTGTCCGGCCCGCGCCGGACAGCGTCCGCTCCACCCCGCCGCCCGCCTCAGCCAACGCCGCGCCGCCACGTGGGCCGCGCCCACATCGCCGCCGCCGGGCCCGCCAGGCCCACGGGGAGCCCCCGCGGCCCGTCTCCGCGCCGCCGCCCCGCGCCCGACCCCGGTCGCCTGCGCCGCCTCCTTCCCCGACGCCGGTGACCGGCGCCGCCGCGTGCCGCCTCCCCGCCGCCGCTCGCCTCTTCCCCCGCGGCCGACCACGACCACCGCCGCCTCCGCGCCGCCGCCCGCGGTTCCCCTCGCCGCCCGGGAGCACCGGCGCCGCGCCGCCCCGGCAGCCTCCTCCCCGACCGGCGGCCGTGTCTCCGGCGAGCCCCGCCTCCGGTTGCTACAGTGTTCCGGCGCCGCCTCGGTTTCCGTGAGGTTCCAGATCTCAGATCCACCCCCCCCCCCGTTGACTTTTGTCCAGAAACCCTAGTTTTTTATGTGATGTTTGACTGCTCGTAGATCCGTTTTAGACGTATGATATATCAAAATCTTCGCCTCGACATGTACATCATTTCATTCCATTGCATCATTTGCATTTGAGGTCATCTTGACGCCCAAAATGCTGTTAGAAGGAGGCTTCGTGAGTTAAATTGCAGATCCGTTAGTTCATCATGCACTTTTGTCATTTTTGCTATATTTAATCCGTGCATGATATGCCTGTGCCCCTTTGGGATGTATTGTGAAGCATTTTGTCTTCTTTCCAGAGGTGCCACCCATGCATTTTTAGGATGTGTGTGTTGTCTTGTGCAAGCTTGCGAAGAGAGGTACCTGAGATTGCAGATTTCAGGGACAGTGATTTTCGCTAAGTCTGGGATATTTTAGTTCATGATGCTATATGTCCGGCTTGTTTCCTAATGATCCGTGCCTCTTTTGAGGATGATCAGTAAGGGAGTTTTGATATTTATGTCATGCTCTATCCATCCATGTCTTTGTTGGCATTTGTGGAGTGCTCTAGGTTGACTCAATCGAGCTCAACTTTTGCTTCGTTGTTAATCTGGGCAGATCGTCAACTTGTTTGCGATTTCGCCGATGCTACCGTTAGTGTTCCATGCATGCTATGCCTTCGTTCTTGCCATGTGTAGCTAGCACTTTGTGCCTTCTTGCTGGTTATATGCTTTCCTTGCCATGACTTGCACCGTAGTGAGTGCATCGAGCTCGTTTACATGCCTTCGTGAGTTAAATTTCAGCATGTCTCAGTTTTCACTAAGTCTGAAAACTGATTGTGTTCGAGCGATGTTCGTGAGCTCGGTAGAGTATTTTGTGAACCCTTTTGGCCCCAGGTCACTTTGGGTGTTTTATTAAGCTTGTTGAGTAGCTCCATGCCATGTTCTTACTTGTCATGTTCAGGTTTTCTATCATGTTGTTTTGCTGCTCCGAAGAGAGCTTCGTGATCTGAAATTTCAGACTAGTGTTAATTTCACTAAGTCTGAAATCTGTTTTGCATTTGCGTTTTAGCCATGCTTGTTTGAACCTCTTAATGGATGAATTTGCCTATGGCTCAGTGCTAGTGTTTTGTCAACCATCTTGTGTACATCACTGCCATGTATTTTGTTTTCATGTTTGGTGGCTGTAGCATGTTCATTTCGTTGCATTTAGATGCCTACTTGCTGTAAATCGCAGACCGGTGTCATATCTTAAAACGCTTGCCATTTCCAAACCGTAGCTCCGATTCCTATGATCTTTATATCGTTTTCAAGCGATTTCATCCCCTCTATCCAGTGGCACACTTGGTTTTCCAAGTTGATGCCAGGTTCATGCATTTCCTGTCATATCTTGCATTTTGCATCCCGCATCGCATCCCGCATAGCATATCGTCATTTCATCATTTGCTTGGTCTTGCCCGTGGTTGATTGTATCCTTGTTGCTTGTTTGTCTTGTTGGGTAGAGCCGGGAGACGAGTTCGCTACCGAGGAGCCCGTTGAGTTTGCTTGTGAGGATCCAGTCAACTCTGACAACTGTGCAGGCAAGATGATCATACCCTCGAAATCACTACTATCTTTGCTATGCTAGTTTGCTCGCTCTTTTGCTTTGCCAATGCTACGATGCCTACCATTTGCTTGTCAGCCTCCCAATTGCCATGTCGAACCTCTAACCCACCATTGTCCTAGCAAACCATTGATTGGCTATGTTACCGCTTTGCTCAGCCCTTCTTATAGCGTTGTTAGTTGCAGGTGAAGATTGGAGCCGTTCCTTGTTGGAACATTCTTTTTCTTGTTGGGATATCATTATATTGCTATGTTATCTTAATGCATCTATATACTTGGTAAAGGGTGGAAGGCTCGGCCCCTCGCCTAGTGTTTTGTTCCACTCTTGCCGCCCTAGTTTCCGTCATATCGGTGTTATGTTCCCGGATTGTGCGTCCCTTACGCGGTTGGGCTATAATGGGAACCCCTTGATAGTTCGTCTTGATTAAAGCTTTTCCAGCAATGCCCAACATTGGTTTTACCATTTGTCACCTAGCCTCTTTTTCCCTTGGGTTTCCGGAGCCCGAGGGTCATCTTATTTTAACCCCCCCCCGGGCCAGTGCTCCTCTGAGTGTTGGTCCGAACCAGGCAGCCTGCGGGGCCACCTCGGGGAAACTTGAGGTTTGGTTTTACTCGTAGCTTGACCTATCCGAGCGTGCCCTGAGAAAGAGATATGTGCAGCTCCTATCGGGATTTGTCGGCACATTCGGGCGGTGTTGCTGGACTTGTTTTAACCTGTCGAATCATCTTGTTGTACCGAGATACCGAGTCTGATCGGTGTGTCTTGGGTGGAGGTCTATTCCTTCGTTGACCGTGAGAGCTTGTTATGGGCTAAGTTGGGACCCCCCTGCAGGGATTGATCTTTCGAAAGCCGTGCCCGCGGTTATGGGCGGATGGGAATTTGTTAATGTCCGGTTGTAGATGACTTGAACTAAACTTAATTAAAATGAATCAACCGTGTGTGTTACCGTGATGGCCCCTTCTCGGCGGAGTCCGGGAAGTGGACACGGTGTTGGAGTTATGCTTGCGCAGGATGTTCCTTTAGCTTCTCGCTCGTGCTTCGCCTTCTCTTCTCGCTCTCTTTTGCGTATAAGTTAGCCACCACATATGCTAGTCGCTTGCTGCAGCTCCACATATATTTGCCTTATCCATTCCTATGAGCTTAAATAGTCTTGATCGCGTGGGTGTGAGATTGCTGAGTCCCTGTGGCTCACAGATACTACAACTCCAGATGCAGGTCCAGGTGATTCTGCTCCAGTTGACGATTACGAGCTCAGGTGGGAGTTCGACGAGGACTCTCAGCGATATTACGTGTCCTTTCCAGATGATCAGTAGTGGTGCCTAGTTGGGGTTATCGATTCAGGACCTTGTCGCATGTTGGGGGTCTTTTCTATTTTGGCGCCGTAGTCGGGCCATGAGTGTTTGTTTGATGGATGTTATTTATGTACTCTGATGTGACGTGGCGAGTGTAAGCCAACTATGTTATCTCCCCCTTTTATTATGTATTACATGGGATGTTGTAATGATTGCCTGACTTGCGACATTGCTTTCAATGCGGTTATGCCTCTAAGTCGTGCCTCGACACGTGGGAGCTATAGCCGCATCGAGGGCGTTATAGATTCATTATGAGGTATGTGTGGCATGTAGTAAATAGGACCAAGATAATTAATGAACTACCTGGGCGAAAATGGTTTGAATGGAGGCGAAGTACAGTGTTAGCATCATGGGGAATGTGACCTACCAAAAAGGCACACCATAGGAGTGCACACTAGCGGTCAGTTCGCTCAGGCTTAAACAAATCTATCACTTTTTTATAATTAGAGGCTTACATGTGTCACAAACTACTATGGGCTCTGGCTTAGTTGAGTAGATTGTGTGGCCCCTTTCCGAGGTAGGCTAGCAGATGTAGATATATAAGTAGGTGTACCGGCCTATTTGTGAGTTAAGGGAAAACACTTCTGAAAGACTTTGTCTCGATCTTCTAGGTCACATAATCTAAGTGTGGGAGCTACAAAGGAGGTGATCGAGTCTTGTGGGAAACGTGCGCAAATCTCTGCAAAGTGTGAAACTAATTAATTAGCCGTGTCCACAGTTGCGGACGAATTTCTGCATCTAAAAGTGAGAATTTCATGAGATCTCCTCACATTTAATTAACTGAATGGGTTTAATTCAACTTTGGGAATAAATTGAGTTGGGGGCTCCATCTCAATCATATGACAGTTGTAGTAATAGAATAATATTTTGATTGTAGGGAAAGATATGCAAAATTAAACTTAGAACCTTCCACCAACCAAATTGCATGTACAAGTAGGACTTTTGTACTCTCTTATGGTGTGACTTGCCAGTACATTCCACGTACTGACCTACACGGCTCCAACTTATCAAGTTGCAAATATATCTGACGTGGATTAAGGTGCGATAGGTCATGGGTCCGCACCCAACATTTGCTAGTGGCGTAGGATGCTCATTTTACTTCTATGCTTCTGCAATATTTGATTGTCCTTGTGCCATATTTACGTAATAAATACTTTACTCCTGGACCCCCGATGTAATAAAAACATGTGGTTATTTCTGTTATTTCATTAAGTATTGTGTGTGCTAGCAAGTCGATCCAAGGGCTAGCACAACAAGCACAGAGACTCCGATCCATACCGGGTCGGGTCGCTACATAGAAGATCGCTTATGCATTGTTCATGGCATCTCGCAAGATCCAACACTACTTTCAAGAATGCTCCATCACGGAGGCCAGTGAGGTTCCCCTATCAGATATTACAACAATAGGGATACCACAGGCCCGATCACGAGGTGGACATTGAGGTGCTATCTTCCGAGATTCCATGCCAGGCCATAAAGTCGCAGGCCTGATTGACTTCGTCGTCGAGTGGACGGAAGCCGAATAACCAAAACGGCCATCGATTATACACATTGGACAATGTACTTTGATGGTTCAAAGATGATGGCCGGACTGGGAGCTGAGGTAGTCCTGATCTCTCCAACTGGCGCTAAGATGAGCTACATGTTGCAAATTTTGTACACAGACTGCAATAACGCTGCCAAGTACGAAGCCCTCCTGCACGACCTTCGCATGGCTATGTCCATGGGGCTCCAGAAGCTGAAGATCCAGGTGATTCTAACCTCGTGATATACCATATTAAGGGTGATTTCGTTTCCAAGGACCCATGGATGTCGGCGTACTGGGAGGCAGTACAACGGATGTCTGATCGGTTCAGCGGACTAAAGTTCCACCACGTTCAGCATGATGATAACGTAGCAGTTGATGTACTGGCCAAGATGAGTGCATGATGTGACCCTGTACCCAAGAACGTCTTCCTCGAGCGACTCTTCAAGCCATCCAATAAGTTGCTGATCTTATAGGAATCGGCCGCCCCCGGCCACATAATGACCAGGAGCTCAGACCCCCGCAACACTGAGACTAGGGGCTCAAAAATGGAGGCCTCTTCATCGGCCCGTGAAAGTATGTCGGTTATTCCAACCTAGACTGAGCCCATCCTATCCCATATCCTTCGCAATGAATTTCCGAGGACAAGACAGAGGCCAGATGCATAGTTCGTTGAGCTGCAGCCTACGTCGAGCACAACGGGGAGCTTTACAAGTGCAACGTCACAAGTGTTTTCCAACGCTGCGTATCTCTGGAAGAAGGCTAGCAAATCCTGCTTGAAATTCACATTGGTACTTGCGGACACCATGCGGCTTCTCGGACCCTGGTGAGCAAGCCTACCGAGCAGGTTTTTATTGGCCTACGACAAAGCAAGATGCAGATGACATAGTCAGTTACTGCCATGGATGCCGTGCTTCACTACAATCACCAGTTTACCAGCAACAACCCTTAAAACTATACCTATTACATGGCTTTTTGCAGTCTGAGGGCTGGAGATGGTTGGACCTCTTAAAAGGGCCAAGGGAGGGTTCAAGATACCTCCTGGTTATGGTTGACAAGTTCACAAAATGGATTAAAGTGAAGCCAATCAGTAGTCAGTCTGTTGAGCCGGCCATCAAATCCAATCTGGCGTCATACACCGTTACGGCATGCCACACGGCATTATAACGGACAACGGGAAAAAAATCACATCTAAGAAGTTCAAAGACTATTAGGGTTCGTGCAATATCAACTTGACTTCGCTTTTGTAGTGCGCCCACAATCCAATGGGCAGGTTGAACGGGCGAACAGATTGGTCCTCAGTGGTCTGAAGCCGAGGTTGGTAAAATCGCTGGAAAAGGCTGACAGGAAGTGGATTGACGAGCTCACTTCAGTCCTATGGATCCTGAGAACTACGCCTAACCGATCAAACGGCTACACTCATATTTTCCGGGTATATAGAGCTAAAGTCATCCTCCCCGGCGACCTCGAACATGATTCTCCTTGCTTATCTCGCTACATGGGGTATGATGCTGCATTCCTTCGAGCTCCTCGGCAGCCAGAAATTTTGCGAGTTCCTTGGCTGCCAGAGCACTCAATGTCAACCATTGCCTGCTCGGTGTTCAGAGATCGCTCAGCCTTGTTAGATATGGTTATGACACCGTTCGGGCCCGACATCTTTAGCTTCAGATCACGAGTAAATGCTTGACGGTGTGCCAGTCATCGGCATTAGCCATCTGGACTGCGATAATGTAGTCGGTTACCCATCTTTTAATCCTGACTTACAACCATACTTGTCCACCGCATCTAACTTGAAATTTGGTGCAAAGGTGTGGGCGAAAATTTCGTCAGTGAAGCAGGTCGAATACATCATGGAGGGACCTTCTCCCCAAAGCGGATGGCGTTTATAGAGTAGTAGGTCTCTATCTCGAGCTTGCCGGTGTAGCTGAGCTGCATGTTGCATCACGGTTTCCTCAAAGGGCGGGCCACATGGCACATTGGGCCGTGAGACGGGCCCTCGGGTCATCTTAGGCTGACAATCGTCCGAGAAGCCTCAGCGTGGGGCTTGGGCGACTACCCAACGTGTGAGTTCATCAGCTAGCTGAACCGCCAACAACACTGGTCATTCTGGCGTGGCTCTTGGATAGAGCGTGCGTATCTTGTTGAGTCACCGCCATCTTAAGACGCTTCATGCCGTACTCCCACCGCTTCTTATTAGGATGGCCTTTAGGAAAATTTATCTTGACCAGCTCTCAAGTCGCGGCCTGCATATTCTTGGCCGGGGTGCGGTAGGACTGCGAACCGGAGTCAACGGAGTTCTTCATAGCTCCTTCCATCTGTCTGCTCTATATGGCCAAGGCAGCCTTGGTTGCAGTTGGGATGGTCTTTCACTAGTGTTGAGGCGCTCCTTGGCATTCACGAGTTCGGCCACTCTGCGCTCCAGGTGTAGTTTTCCTATGACACCTCGCCTAGTGTTGATACTTAGTTTTTTCATTTAATTGCTAATGGCAAGCACAAAAAGAAGCGAATCTTTCAGCTCGAGCAGGACGAGGGTACAATTTTAGGTCAGGATAACCTAAAAACTTATATCACTGAGTATTATAAGCAGCTGTTTGGTCCACCGAAGGAGAATACGGTGTCACTTGATGAGTCCATGACTGAGGATATACCTCAGCTTTCGGCTGCTGACAATGACATTCTGCTTGCCCCGTTCTCGGAGAAGGAGGTTCTTGAGGCAATTGCTCAAATGAAAAATAATAAGGCTCCTGGTCCGGATGGTTTCCCGGCCGAGTTTTATAAGAAGTGCTGGCACATTATTAAGGGGGATTTACTACCTATGTTTCATGATCTATTCTCTGGACAGCTTCAATTATTCCACCTGAATTTTGGGACTATCACATTACTACCTAAGAAGACAGATGCAGTACGAATTGAGCAATTCAGGCCGATCTGTCTCCTCAATGTTAGTTTCAAAATTTTCACAAAGGTCGGGACCAACAGGCTCACACAGATCGCGCATTCTGTGGTGCATCAATCCCAAACCGCGTTCATGCCAGACAGAAACATTCTTGAAGGAGTGGTAGTTTTGCATGAAACGCTCCATGAAATCCACTCCAAAAAATTGGATGGAGTGATTTTTAAAGTGGATTTCGAGAAAGCGTATGATAAGATAAAGTGGCCATTTCTCCAACAATCTTTGCGTATGAAAGGGTTTGATGAAGCCTGGCGAAGGCAGGTCCAATCATTTACGCAAAAGGGTAGTGTGGGAATTAAAGTTAATGATGATATAGGTCATTACTTTCAGACTCATAAAGGACTACGACAAGGAGACCCAATGTCCCCTATCTTGTTTAACATTGTGGTAGATATGTTGGCAATTCTGATAGGACGGGCTAAGGAAAATGGTCAAGTAGGTGGATTGGTGCCTCATCTAGTTGATGGAGGCATTTCTATCCTACAATATGCTGATGATACGATCATCTTTATGGAGCATGACGTGAGTAAGGCTAGGAATATGAAGCTGGTGTTATGCCTATTCGAACAATTGACCGGGTTGAAGATCAACTTTCATAAGAGCGAGTTGTTCTGCTTTGGTAGGGCCAAAGATGAGCAGGAGGCCTACAAACAATTGTTTGGGTGTGAGTTGGGACAGTTACCTTTCTCATACTTAGGAATTCCTATCCACCATCGTAGGCTAACGAACAGAGAATGGAAGTGCATTGAAGACCGATTTGAGAAGAAACTGAGCTGCTGGAAGGGCAAGCTCTTATCTTATGGAGGCCGGTTAATACTTATTAATTCGGTGCTCACAAGTTTGCCGATGTTTCTTCTTTCGTTCTTTGAGATTCCAGTTGGAGTCAGGAAGAGACTAGATTTCTATAGATCGCGGTTCTTCTGGCAGGGTGATGAGCTGAAAAGAAAATACAGACTGGCTAAGTGGGACATTATTTGTATACCGAAGGACCAAGGGGGTCTAGGTATTGAGAATCTAGAAATTAAGAATAAATGCCTTCTTAGCAAGTGGCTGTGGAAGCTCTCGTCGGAGACGGATGCTGTGTGGGCACAGATCCTTAGCGGCAAGTACCTCCAGTCAAAAACTTTGTCGCAAGTATCTGTAAGGCCGACTGACTCGCCTTTCTGGAAGGGGCTCATGAAGGTCAAGCAGGCTTTCGTTAATAGGACAAAGTTTGTTGTAGGAAACGGCTCGAGCACGCGTTTCTGGGAGGATACTTGGCTTGGTGACGCACCACTGGCCATCCAATATCCCTCCTTGTATCGTATTGTTCAACGAAAGGAGGTGGTCATTGCTTCGGTTTTCCAATCTATCCCCCTTAATATTCAGTTTAGACGAGTGCTAGCGGGAAATCATTGGGAACAATGGCTCCATCTAGTTAGAAGGCTGATGGATATCCAGCTGTCTCAACAACCTGATGAATTGCGCTGGAAGTTGACTAAGTCTGGAGGCTTCACGGTCAAATCAATGTATATTGATGTTATTAATTTGAGCTCCATTCCCACGTCCAAACATGTTTGGGATGTCAAAGTTCCTTTGAAAATAAAAGTGTTTATGTGGTTTGTTCATAAACAAGTAATTTTAACTAAGGATAACTTGAAGAAGCGCAATTGGACAGGACCTACTAGGTGTAGTTTCTGTGATCGGCATGAGTCTATTAAACACCTCTTTTTTGATTGCCCGCTTGCAAAGGTTCTATGGCAGACGGTCCACATTGCTTTTAACATCAAACCACCGAATTCTGTTAGTACTTTGTTTGGGACATGGCTTAATGGGATTGAGCCCAACTTAGGGAGACATATTCGGGTGGGGGTTTGTGCTTTGCTGTGGACCATTTGGAACTGCAGAAATGATTTGGTCTTTAACAGAACATCATATATACATTTTTGCAGGTTTTATTCCGGACTACGGCTCTGATTCGTTCATGGTCGCTACTCACCCAGACGGAGGCCAGGGAGCATTTGGTTACTGGGTCTGTCCGTTGGGAGATGGTAGCTCGGGATATCTTCAACCGGTTTGGATGGCGGTCATGTAATAGGATAGGCATTTAGTATTCCTATCTAGTTTGCCCCGCCGGTTGTGGCTCTTTGATGTGGCTAGCTTGATGTATCTAGCTTATCCGGGCTCTGTGTGAGCTTGTGTTGCTTTCTTTTTTCATTTTTCAGGACCTTTGGAACCTTGTTGATACTACTCTATTTTGTTTAATAAGAGGGCCGTATGCATCATGCTGATGCAGAGGCCGGGGTATCCCCCCTTTTCGAAAAAAAAAGAAAAAAAACCTCGCCTATTGCCGAAAAGAGCTTCACCCGGGCTGCATCTTGCGCCAGATTGCCCAACTGCTGGTTCAGTGCCTCGATCTCCCCATCACTGAGTACCTCGGTGTTTTCCTCGCTTCCCATGAAGCTGTAATCTTGCATGCCGATCATGTAACACTCCTTGATCGAGATCGCCTGCCACGGGTGTAAAGGCTCTATGGCTGGAGGTTGGTTGTACGCAGACTCACCCATCTCCTCATCTTTGTCTTCAAGCTCTTCAGTGCCACCTTTTAGGATGTCGATGAGGTCTTTAATGTTGGCGATCGAGTGGGCGGTGGGCGGGTCAAAAAAATTGACCTGTTGCTCCTGGGCCAGGCATGACACCAAGCCCCAAATCTGACGATTCGGCCCAGAGCATAGTTGTTGACCTAGCCAATGTGGCCGGTCGAGTCGGTCACAAACGAGATCACGAGGAAGTCAAAGAGTTGACCCATAATCATGTCGGCGTCCATTGGAGATCCCATCAGACCTCTGTGTTCACCACGCGAGGACCTGCATGGGCCACCATTGTTGGAGATGATTCCGGCAAATCCCTCGGTTAGGTATGCCGATATGGTGATTAGGTCAGAGGGGAAACAAGAGACGATTTTACCCAGGTTCAGGCCCTCTAATAGAGGTAAACCCTACTCCTACTTTATGTATATTACGATTGGGGTGTACATGTTATACGGTAAGGCTTCCAGAGTCTTCTCCTACGAGGCCCATGGGCTGGACTGATGGCCCGGGGCGGAACCAACCTAGGGGGCCTCGGGCTGACCTACTTGGGCTGGCAATCAACAAGGTGAGGCACCCCTGGGTCGTAACACCATCAGTTTACGCAAGTTCAGGCCCTCAGGATCGAGGTAAACCCCTACTTCCTTCTTGTGCTATATTGATTGGTGTATAGGAAGAGTAATCTCTAAGTTCTCCTTATCAACTAGCTCCTCCAGTTTCCTTGTCGTATACTCCAAGTCTTCTGGGTCCTTCCCTCTATTGGGCCCATAGGCCAGGATCTTGGCCCGGGCATAAACCGACCTTGGGGGCCATGGGTCAGCCTACTTAGCCGATTTCCCGTATGATGTGGCACCCCTGGGCCGTAATACCATCATGGATGGTTCATTACCAAGTTGAACTGAAGTTCGAACTCTCATCCTTCCGTGAATCACTCTCCCATTCCCATAACTATTTTAGCATGGCAAAAATAAAAATAAATTTTTTGAGCATACTATAACTAATTTGCATATATATAGTCAACCTACATGCATAATACTCATGGTGGAATCCTGCAATGCATAACAAAATAGTAGAAGTAAAACATGATCAAGTATGGTGCAACTTGCCTTGATGCTTGATAAAGATTTTAGAACACACTCTTGAAATATATTGTTCGCGCTCCAATTTTCTATCATAGAAACCAAATATTGAGCTAAGGCTCTTAGGATTTTCCAAGGTTAGGGTTTGCTAAATTTCAATATGCAAAAAGAATATGTTTTGCAACTATGGCCAAACATGGCCTGAATAGAAAATATTTTGAACATAGATGAAGGTTTAGAAAACTTGTACAAAAATAATCATTTAACTTGAGCTTATATAACTCAAATTATAGTGAAAACAAGTGTAATTGAATTTAAATTCATAGTGCTCGAAGTGGATTATGGTGTACTCCCTCATCACGGTTCCACCTTAGATTCAATGTGCAAAAAGAATAACTCAAAAAGGTGTTGTGTGCAAACTATGCCCACGTCAAGATATAATTTAAATTTGAATAGCTCAAAAGTTTGAAGCAGTGTGTCAAAAAGTTAAAGCACTCCAGATGAACAAAGTATCGCCATAATTGGACTTGTAGATAAGAACTTATAAGTGTTCTAAGATCTATGGGCTTTCATAGAAAAGTGCGGCAGCCGGAAGGATAACAAACACCTGGCGTGCACTAAACGGCTGAAAGGCTTTGAATGTGAGTCGTTGGATATAAGTGAAATCGTGCAGTACCTTTTAATTTTGGCCTTTGATCTGAGATCCGACGGTGCAGATCCTAGGGTTTCTCCAGAGGGGAATTTCTCGTCGGCGCTGGTCGCCATAATCCATGGCGCACGGTGGCGCTCACTTCGGCTTGCTCGGGGAACTCCCTCCCGTGGATGCCTTGCTCCGGCGACTTAATGACGAGGGGCGGCTCTTCATGGCGTCTTCATTTTCTTCCTTGGCGGCGACGTTGGAGCCCAGCTAGACGTCGGTCTTCTCCGGCAACTTCGGGCGAGCTCTAATAGCTAGCTCGATTTCGAAGTGGACTTCCAGCGGCGAATTGACGAATCGGTGGCGGGGCTTCGGTCGCGCTTTATAGGGGGCTCGGTCTTGCAGCAGGGGTAAGAAAGAGACGGTGCAGAGAGCTCGACTGGGTCTGGCAATGGCGTCGTGGGCGGGCGGGACTCCGCTGTCCAAGAGGAAAACGAATGGGCGGGGCCCGCTCACCGGTGGTGCCTTACAGAAGCCTGCTGAAGTTGGCCGAAATATAGGCATCGGCTGAAGTTGGGCTGGGCTGAGACTATGTTCTCTTTTTATGTTGTGGCTCAATTGTGTAGCGCGGGCGCACCTATACCTCGCCTAACGCGAGTTAGAGCGACCGCTCGCGTCAGCCCCGGTAAGTACGTCTTTACTCATGTTTTTTCCTTTGCTCTTTTTTTTCTTTTATTATTAGTTTCAAAAATACCGTATACTCCCTCCGAGCTTTAGTGTTAGATACATATGTATCTAAACAAATCTAAGACAAGTAATATGGATCAGAGGAAGCACATATATTTCGGGCAGTAAAGAAGAATCTTTTTCCCCTCTCTTCCCCTGCATCGCCCCTGCGGGTTACCGGGGGCGAACCCTAGTGCCCGGCCTCCTCTCTTCCCTCTCGGCCCTCCTCCCCCGCCACCGTCGTAAGTCACCGCCGGGCAAAGCCCGAGCCCGAGTGCCCGACCGACGTATGTGGTGGTGGGGCCCCCGTGCCTCTCTGCTTAGGACGTGCTGGTGCGAATGGATGTTCAAGTGGGGGCGTGGGGCTGGCGCAGGGACGAACAAGCGGGTCCCTGGCGCAGGCGGCTATGGCGGCATAGTGGTGGGTTGTTGCCTGTCTTTGGCGCGGCAGCTGCGACGGTTTCGGTATCGGCGGCTACGTGCGGGTGGTTCCCTGGCCAAGTCCGGCCAGATCTGCCCCTGGGTGGCGTGCTCACGACACGGGAGGTGGCTGGAGTCCCAATGGGGCTCTGGAAGGTGGTGACAGCAAGAGTGGTCTGCTTCAGTGTGGATCCAGCGGGCAAGTGGCTTTGGCGTGGTGGGTTGTGCGTCCTGGCCTGGTGGTGGCGTGCTGGCTGTGTGTAAGCCATCTCCTTTTACAGATACTCCCGCCGTTCGGAAATACTTGTCATCAAAATAAATAAAAGGGGATGTATCTAGATGTATTTTAGTTTTAGATACATTCATTTTTGTCCATTTTGATGACAAGTATTTTCGGACGGAGGGAGTACTACAGAGTGGGCGGCACAGGGTGGTGGCGGTGTCCCTTGCGGGTTTCTGCGGTGGGCGTGTTGACGGTTGTGTAGTCCTGCAAGGACCTAGGCGTCGCAGACCTGGCGGTGTAGTTCTAGTAAGCAGCACAGGGTGGTGGTGGCGCCATTCCTTCTCCTTGATCCGGACCGTGGACGTCTTGGATCTAGACTCGCGCTCGGGCGGACTAGTTCTGTGACTGAGGCGGGTCGGGGGCCTCACTTCGGGTAGGGATGGTAGGCTCGGTCGAGATGGTGCCCACGGGCAGCAAGGTCTTCCTTCTCATGGGCACGGTGCGAGGTGGCGGTTGATGTGACGTTGCCACACCATCGGGATGACGGCGATGATGGGCATGGCTATGGCGTCGTGAGTGCTTGCATGGGCCAATGCCACAGGACTATGCTAGGGGATTGCTTCGCTTCTTACCATGGAGGCGCTGACCTAGACCTAGTGCCTGATGCCTGGCTAGGAGTGGATGGGTTACTTCTGCTCCTGCCGTGGTTAATGTGTTGTGAAGTGGGCGGTGATAACCCACAAGTATAGGGGATCGCAACAATTTTCGAGGATAGAGTATTCAACCCAAATTTATTGATTCGACACAAGGGGAGCCAAAGAATAGTTGCAAGTAGTAGCAGTTGAGTTGTCAATTTAATCACACCCGAAGAACTAAGTATTTGTAACAAGTGATTAATATCATGGTAGTGTGATAATTTGATAGTAGTAGTAGCAATAGCAATAGTAGCAGTAACGGTAACAACAGTAATTTGATAGCAATTGTAACAGCAGCAACAACAGTAGTAACTTAGCAAAGATCAGTATATGAAAAGCTCGTAGGCATTGGATCATTTATGATAATTATGTTGGATGACATTCATCATGTAACAATTATAACCTAGGGCAACACAGAACTAGCTCCAATTCATCGATATAATGTAGGCATGTATTCAGTATATAGTCATACGTGCTTATGGAAAAGAACTTGCATGACATCTTTTGTCCTACCCTCCCATGACAGCGGGGTCCATAAGAAAACTAAGGGAGATTAAGGCCTCCTTTTAATAGAGAACCGGAACAAAGCATTAACACATAGTGAATACATGAACTCCTCAAACTACGGTAATCACCGGAAAGAATCCCAGTTATTGTCACCTTGGGGTATGCGGATCATAACATGTAATAGGTGCATATAACTTGCATGGTAGGATCAAGAACACAAATATATTCGTGAAAATATAAACGGTTCAGATTTGAAATCATGGCACTCGGGCCCTAATGACAAGCATTAAGCATAGCAAAGTCATAGCAACATCAGTCTCATAACATAGTGGATACTAGGGATCGAGCCCTAACAAAACTAACTCGATTACATGATAAATCTCATCCAACCCATCACCGTCCACCAAGCCTACGAAGAGATTACTCACTCCCGGCGGTGAGCATCATGAAATTGGTGATGGAGGATGGTTGATGATAACGACGGCGGCGAATCCCCCTCTCCGGAGCCCAGAACGGACTCCAGATTTGGCCTCCCGATGAAGAGCAGGGCACTACTGCAGGATGCTGCTAGTGTGACAGTACAATCAGAGACCCTTTGACGAAAATGTGTGTGATGCATTAATCGCAAACAGTGATGTAAAAAACGTCAAAAAAGATGTAAAACGTTTGCGATGGCGGATACATCAAATATGGTTCAGATTTTATTTATGTGTGCGATGAGGGGCCTACGGTTCACTCCAATGAACTGTTTGCGATGAGGTAGAACAACAGAAACAGGCAGTCAAATGAAAGTGTGTGCAATATATGGCATACAGTTTACCCAGATTAACTATTTGTGATTAGGCAACACAACAAAAACAGTCAGTCAGATCAAGGTGTGTGCGATTGACGGCATACAGTTCACTCGGATGAACTGTTTGTGATTAGGCGGAACAAAAGAAACTGTCAGCCAAATCAAGGTGTGAGCAATAGAGGGCAAACTGTCCAGTTAGATGAACTATTTGCGTTGATCCAAGAGAATAGAAACAATTCAATTTAACAAGATGTGTGTGATACGCGGCAAACATGTTCGTAATCAGAAATGTGTGCGAAGACTGATAATAACACAAACGATTGATGCTAATAAGACGTGTCTGTTGTGCGATGGGATTGCATACAAAACAACAACAACATGTATATACACACTTATAAGGACATCGTTGCATAACCAAATTAAACATCAAATTACATAGGTGGCTACTACACACATGACATTTAATTGCACACACCAAAGTAAACTATTACATGCATAATTACATAGGTGGCGACTACACACATGACATTTTAAAAGTGCTAGTTATCGACTAGAGGGGGGTGAATAGGCGATTTTTATGAAAGTCTTCAAAACACGGTGGCTTTGAAGACAAACAGGTAAACTAAGCCTATATAGTAAGCAGCGGAATGAAAGCTACACTAGGCAAGCATAAGTCTAACATACAACATAATGAAGGCACGAAGACTAATTGCAACTAGGTAGACAGGATCAGAAAGGTAGATAGTACGAAGCTAAACAGACAATAGTCTTCACAGTGTGAAGTCAAACAGATTAGACAGGCAAGAAATGACTTCATGAAGACAACTGTAAAGTAAGGAGAGTACATGATAGAACCAGTAGCTTGACGAAGACAAGGATTTGGTAGACCAGTTCCAGTTGCTGTGAGAACTATACATCTGGTTAGGGAGGTGGAGATTTAACTCAGAAGACCATGTCTTCACCTTATTCCCCTTGAGCTAAGGACACCCAGTCCTCGCCCAATCACTCTGGTAAGTCTTCGAGGTAGACTTCCAAACCTTCACAGACTTCGTTCACCGGCAATCCACAATGACTATTGGATGCTCAGAACGTGACGCCTAACCAGCTGGACGATTCACAGTCCTCAAGTGTAACAAGTCTTTAGATCACGCGGATAGAAAGACTTCAGTGATGCCTAACATTCTTTGGCTCCGGGTGTTTTGGGCTTTGTCCTCGCAAGGATTTCTCTCCCAAATGCTTCAGAGGTGGGTTGCTCTCAAATGACAAAAGCCATGCACTAACTCTAAGCAACCACCAATTTATGGTGTAGGGGGTGGGCTATTTATAGTTGTCGGTGTCAAAACCGGCGGATCTCGGGTAGGGGGTCCCGAACTGTGCGTCTAAGGTCGATGGTAACAGGATGTGGGGAACACGATGTTTACCCAGGTTTGGGCCCTCTCTATGGAGGTAATACCCTACTTCCTGCTTGATTGATCTTGATGAATATGAGTATTACAAGAGTTGATCTACCACGAGATCATAATGGCTAAAACCCTAGAAGTATAGCCTATATGATTATGATTGCCTCTACGGACTAAGCCCTCCGGTTTATATAGACACCGGAGGGGACTAGGGTTGTACAAAGTCGGTTACAGAGAAAGGAATCTTCATATCCGAGCGCCAAGTTTGGCTTCCACACCAAGGAGAGTCCCATCCGGACACGGGAAGAAGTCTTCTGTCGTGTATCTTCATGGCCCATCAGTCAGGCCCACGTCACATAGACCGAACGGCCGAGGACCCCTTAATCCAGGACTCCCCCAGTAGCTCCTGAACCAAGCTTCAATGATGAGGTATCCGGCGTGCAGATTGTCTTCGACATTGCAAAGCGGGTTCCTTATCCGAATACTCCAAAATAGTCTTTGAACAAAAGAAACGTGTCCGACTCTGCAAAACAAATACCACACACCACTGCAGAGAGTATAATTTTTCACGAGTCCAATCTGCTGACAACTTTTCATAGTGTGACATCACGTCGCCGCCCGACCATTATTTCAAACCATTTTAGCCTGCAGCTCCATATTTCGAGATGCAGTTTCATTGGCACGTCTTGTCAAAGTAGAGATCATGTCCCCTTATTGCGGGATTCACATCAACACGGGCATGGGTAACCCAACCGTTCTGTTGGCATGATTCCTTGGGAATAGGCAGGTTTTAAGGCCTAGGAGGGGGCGTTTGATATTCATCGCCTTTATAAAGGGGCTAGGACCCGTCTTTTCTCCTTTACGCCAACCCTTCCGTCAACCTCTCCCACCTCGAGTTCCAACACCCAAGGTTCAAGTTAATCGCTTCGCGCTTCCCAGTCATGTCCGGACCCAGCCCTCAAGGTCAGTGGGTGGCTTCCTCCATCACAGAGGAGGACATCGTGAAGCTCCGGGAGGCAAGATACCTGACCGCGGAAATCCTCCACAGGCTTCTTGCTCAAGGGCAGGTTATTCCTACCCCCTAGATCCAGGGAGAGGGTCGTATTCATCTCCCACTTCCTCCGAGGGCTAGGGTTCGCTCTTCATCCCTTCGTTCGAGGGCTCATGTTTTATTACGGGCTAGATTTTCACGACCTGGGTCTGGACTTCTTTCTTCATGTCTCTGCGTTCATTATCACGTGCGAGGCCTTTCTTCGTATTACCCCACACTTTGGCTTATGGCTTAAGACCTTCAATGTGAAGCCGAAGGTAGTCGACGGGAAACATGTGGAGTGCGGCGGTGCTGCTGTGAGAAAACTCGCCAATACTACCTGGCCAAAGGGCCCCTTCACAGAAACTTCCGATCTGTGGTAGCGGGAGTGGTTTTACATCACTGAAACCTGTGGTACCAGGTGGGCAGCTACACCTGCGTTCTGATCTAGCCCTCCGTTACAGCTTGCATCATGGATTAATAAGGGGCTGGAATGGGGATCCATTGATGAAGTGCAGATGCTGCAAAGCCGCATTGAAAAGGACACCGGTCTCATCAACGTAATCCAAGTAATGCTGGTCCATCGGGTCCTACCGTGCCAGCGACGGCCTCTCCGCATGTGGGAGTTTAATCCGGAAGGACCACGAACCCTTCAGCACTTCTCCGGCAGGACGCTTAGAGGAATGTGGAAATTATTCTTCGAGACACGGAAATAGTGGCCGGATACTACAGAGGACATCGGCCTTGACTGCAACCATCCAGATACCTCGGTAAGTACTCAACTACCAAACACAACTTAGTTAAATTTCTCACAACAATATACTGAGAAAACCATACTCGGCCAGGGCTGGATAAAGAAGGCGGAGAGGATTAGGTGTTCGGTGATGACCCACAAGTGTAGGGGATCTATCATAGTCCTTTCGATAAGTAAGAGTGTCGAACCCAACGAGGAGCAAAAGGGAATGATAAGCGGTTTTCAGTAAGGTTTTCTCTGCAAGCACTGAAATTGTAGGTGATAGATATTTTTGTGATAAGATAAATAGTAACAGGTAACAAGTAAATAAAGTAAATAAAGTGCAGAAAGGTGGACCAATCCTTTATGTAGCAAAGGATAAGCCTGGACAATTTCTAATAATGAGAAAGGAGCTCCCGAGGACACATGGGAATTATCGTCAAGCTAGTTTTCATCACGTTCATATGATTCACATTCGGTACTTTGATAATTTGATATGTGGGTGGACCAGTGCTTGGGTACTGCCCTTACTTGTACAAGCATCCCACTTATGATTACCCCTATTGCAAGCGTCCGCAACTACAAAAGAAGTATTAAGGTAAACCTAACCACAACATTAAACATATGGATCCAAATCAGCCCCTAACGAAGCAATGCATAAACTAGGGTTTAAGATTCTGTCACTCTAGCAACCCATCATCTACTTATTACTTCCCAATGCCTTCCTCCAGGCCCAAATAATGGTGAAGTGTCATGTAGTCGACGTTCACATAACACCACTAGAGGAAAAGACAACATACATCTCATCAAAATGTCGAACAAATACTAAATTCACATGACTACTAATAGCAAGACTTCACCCATGTCCTCAGGAACAAATGTAACTACTCACAAAGCATATTCATGTTCATAATCAGAGGAGTAATAATATGCATAAAGGATCTGAACATATGATCTTCCACCAAGTAAACCAATTAGCACCAACTACAAGGAGTAATCAACACTACTAGCAACCCACAGGTACCAATTTGTGGTTTTGATACAAGATTGGATACAAGATATGAACTAGGGTTGTGAGAGGAGATGGTGCTGGTGAAGATGTTGATGGAGATTGACCCCCTCCCAATGAGAGGATCGTTGGTGATGACGTTGGTGATGATTTCCCCCTCCCGGAGGGAAGTGTCCCCGGCAGAATAGCTCTACCAGAGCCCTAGATTAGTTCCGCCAAGGTTCCGCCTCGTGGTGGCAGAGTTTCGTCCCGTAAGCTTGCCCATGATTTTTTCCAGGGTAAAAGCTCTCATATAGCAGAAGATGGACACCGGAGGCCCACCAGGGCAGGAGATAGGGGGGCGCGCCCAGTAGGGGGCGCCCTCCACTCTCCTGGACAGGGTGTGGGCCCCCTGGTGTATTTCTTTCGCTCAATAATTCTTATAAATTCCAAAAACATGTTTCGTGGAGTTTCAGGATTTTTGGAGCAGTGCAGAATAGGTTTCCAATGTTTGCTCCTTTTCCAGCTAGAATTCCAGCTGCCGGCATTCCCCCTCTTCATGGTAAACCTTGTAAAATAAGAGAGAATAGCCATAAGTACTGAGATATAATGTGTACTAACAGCCCATAATGCAATAAATAATGATATAAAAGCATGATGCAAAATGGATGTATCAACTCCCCCAAGCTTAGACCTCGCTTGTCCTCAAGCAGAAGCCGAAATCGAAAAATATGTCCGCATGTTTAGAGATAGTGGTGTCGATAAAAATAAAATACGGACATGAGGGCATCATGATCATTCTTATAACAGCAACATACATAGATTTTATGATATGATTTCTTATGTTCAAGTAACAATCAATTCACAATGTCAAGTTTGGTTCAAAAACTTCATTGGGAACTAACAAACTATAATCTCAGTCATTGAAGCAATTGCAATTTATCATAACATCAGAAAGAGTCAGCAATAGAGCTTTTCAGCAAGTTCACATACTCAACTATCTTGTAGTCTTCTACAATTGCTAACACTCACGCAATACTTGTGGTTATGGAGTTTCAGCCGGACACTAAGAAAGATAGGGGCTTATTGTGTTGCCTCCCAACGTATTCACCTTTAGGTGATGTCAACAATAATATCCCATGCTAACTTACATCCAATTGGATATATATATCATGATCTTTCAAACACGAGGAGTTTGCCAAAGGATAAAATGAAAAAAGGGAAAGGTGTGGATCACCTTTACTCAAGCATAAAGTAAAAACATAAAGCAAAGATAGGCTCTTCGCAGAGGGAAACAGAGGTTGTCATGTGCGTTTAGGGTTGATGCACAAAATCTTAATGCAAAAGAATGTCACTTTATATTGCCCCTTGTATGTGGACCTTTATTATGCAGTCCTTCGCTTTTATTACTTCCACAACAAGATCGTACAAAGCTTATTTTCTCTGCACTAATAAGTCATACATATTTAGATAGAAAATTTTATTGCTTGCAACATGACAACTTACTTGAAGGATCTTACTCAATCCATAGGTAGGTATGGTGGACTCTCATGGCAAAACTGGGTTTAAGGATATTTGGAAGCACAAGTAGTATCTCTACTTGGTGCAAGAAATTTGGCTAGCATGGGGGGGGGGAAGGCAAGCTCAACATGTTTGGAAGGTCAATGACAATATACTTTAACTGAGATGTCGAAAAACATAAACCATTACGTTGCCTTCCTTGTCCAACGTCAACTCTTTTAGCATGTCATACTTAATGAGTGCTCCCAATTATAAAAGGTGTCCAAAATAATATATTTATATGTGAACCCCTCTTTCCTTATCACTTCCTATTAATTGCAACGATGACCAAGGCTAAGTTTATCAACTCTCAACAATTTTTATGCCTCATACTTTCTATGTGTGAAGTCATCACTATCCATAAGATCAATATGAACTCTTTTGTTCTTTCTACTTTCTCAAGATCGTAGAAACATAACAAAACCCTTGACTCAACACTAATCTTTATTATAGATAGCTCATGGACTCGATTACAAAAAAGAGATCACAATGCTAAACTCGAAACTACTTGATATCAAAACTTCAATCTACTAGATCAAGATACTACTAAAAGGATCGAACTAAATAAAACGGTAAAGATAGGAGTGTGATGGTGATACGATACCGGGGCACCTCCCCCAAGCTTGGCAGTTGCCAAGGGGAGTGCCCATACCCATGTGATTATGTCCTCGGAGGTGGTGAAGTAGGAGTTGTTGATGATGTAGGCTTGTCGTCCGTCTTCCAAGGCATCGACTCTCCATCATAGAAGGACGATTGAGTCTCCGGGATCCTTAAATCTGCACCCAAACTCATCCTCTTGAATCTATATTCATACTCACAGTTCTGGTTTTGCAGGTCATAGATCTCGGCTTGGAGGTTCTCGATTTTCTCTTGAAGCTTGAAGATGGTCTCCCCAATGACTTTGGCATCCAGCTTGTGGTTGTTGGTGAACTCCGTGATCATCATCTGGTTGGTGTTGAGTCCATGCTCCACCATCCCCTGGCACTTGAAAACTTGCTGCTCCACGGCTTCGAGCTTTGTCTCGATGCTTCTGTTACGCCTTGGTCCCTCCACATCACGGATGTGCAGCACCCCCTCACGCATCTCAATGGTTTGAGGGTGTTGCAGCACCTCCGCGAGATAGGGGTTGATAACCCTCTCGAAAAACTTGTCCTTGGGAGCGCTTGAAGACGACATGATGCTCTAGATCTGAAACAGAAATACATCGAAACGAAAACAGAGGATATTTGCGTGATACGGTGGTCAAAACCTTTGGGAGTATGTATAACGAATTTTTGCCGACCAAATACGTAACATGCAAGAAAACGGAGTCCGTGAGGCACACGAGGTGCCCACGAGACAGGGGGCGCACCCAGTAGGGGGGGGCTCCCTCCACTCTCGTGGGGGCCTCGTGTCCCTTTCGGACTACTTCTTTCTTCCTAAATTTTTTAAATATTCCAAAACTGATAAAAATTGCCATTGGAGTTGTTTTGGAGTCGGTTTACTTACCGTACCACAAACCTATTCCTTTTCGGAGTCTGAAACATTATGGAAAGTGTCCCTTATGTATTCCTTTGGGGTTATGATTTCAATAATATTAGTTTCAACATTGATAGGATTACCTGAAATATAATGTTTAATTCTTTGACAGTTTACCACCCTCGGACCTGTGCCTTCTAAGTTGTTGATTTTTATGGCACCAGAACAATAGACCTCCTCGATAACATAGAGACCTTCCCATTTAGAGAGAAGTTTTCCTGCAAAAAATCTTAACGAGAGTTTAATAATTACACATAATCTCCTACGTTAAACTCACACTTTTGTATCCTCTTATCATGCCAGCATTTGGCTTTTTCTTTGAATAGCTTGGCATTCTCATAGGCTTGGGTTCTCCATTCATCAAGTGAGCTAATATCAAACAACCTCTTCTCACCGGCAAGTTTGAAGTCATAGTTGAGCTCTTTAATAGCCCAATACGCTTTATGTTCAAGTTCAAGAGGTAAATGACACGCCTTTCCGTAAACCATCTTATATGGAGACATACCCATAGGATTTTTGTATGGAGTTCTATAGGCCCATAATGCATCATCAAGTTTTTTGGACCAATTCTTTCTAGGTCTATTCACAGTCTTTGGCAAAATTAATTTGAGCTCTCTATTGCTCAACTCTACTTGACCACTAGACTGCGGATGATAAGGAGATGCGATTCTATGATTGACATCATACTTAGCAAGCATCTTACGGAAAGCACCATGAATAAAATGTGAACCACCATCAGTCATAAGATATCTAGGGTCTCCAAACCTCTGAAAAAAAACTTCTTTAAGCATTTTAATAGAAGTGTTATGATCAGCACTACTAGTTGGAATAGCTTCTACCCACTTAGTAACGTAATCAACAACAACTAAAATATGTGTATAACCATTAGAGGCAGGAAAAGGTCCCATATAATCAAAGCCCCAAACATCAAACGGTTAAATAACAAGAGAATAATTCATAGGCATTTCTTGACGTCTACTAATGTTAATTATTCTTTGACATTCATCACAAGATAAGACAAACTTATGAGCATCTTTGAAGAGAGTAGGCCAATAAAAACCAGATTGTAGTACTTTTTGTGCAGTTCTATCTCCAGCGTGGTGTCCTCCATAGGATTCAGAGTGACACTTGCGTAGGATCTATTCCTGTTCATGCTCAGGCACACAACATCTAATAACACCATCTACTCCTTCTTTATAAAGGTGTCTTAAATCATAAAAGAACTTTTTCTTTTGCTGGTATGTGAAACTAGGCGGTATATATTTAGCAACAATGTAATTAGCATAATCGGCATACCAAGGAGCAGTACGAGAAGCATTGACGACTGCTAATTGTTCATCAGGAAAGCTATCATTAATAGGCAGTGGGTCATCAAGAACATTCTCTAACCTAGACAAGTTATCTGCAACGGGGTTCTCAGCTCCCTTTCTATCAATAATATGCAAGTCAAATTCTTGGAGCAAGATAACCCATCTAATGAGTCTAGGCTTAGCATCTTTCTTTTCCATAAGATATTTAATAGCAGCATGATCAGTGTGAATAGTAACTTTGGAATCAACAATATAAGGTCTAAACTTATCACATGCAAACACAACTACTAAGAACTCTTTTTCAGTAGTAGCATAATTTCTCTGGGCAGTATCAAGAGTCTTACTAGCATACTGGATAACATTCAATTTCTTATCGACTCTTTGCCCCAGAACAACACCTACATCATAATCACTAGCATCACACATAATTTCAAAAGGTAAATTCCAATCAGGTGGCTGAACGATAGGTGTTGTGATCAAAGCTTTCTTAAGTATTTCAAATGCTTCTACACAATCATCATCAAAGACAAAAGGAATATCTTTTTGCAATAAATTAGTCAAAGGCCTAGAGATTTTAGAAAAGTGCTTAATGAACCTTCTATAAAAACCGGCATGACCAAGGAAACTTCTTATACCTTTTATGTCCTTAGGACATGGCATCTTTTCAATAGCATCAACCTTGGCTTTGTCAACTTCAATACCTCTCTCGGAAATCTTATGCCCCAAGACAATGCCTTCATTAACCATAAAGTGACACTTTTCCCAATTCAGGACGAGACTAGTGTCTTTGCATCTCTGCAAAACTCGATCAAGGTTGCTCAAACAATCATCAAAAGAGGATCCATAAACGGAGAAATCATCCATGAATACCTCACAAATCTTTTCACAAAAAACAGAGAATATAGCCATCATGCATCTTTGAAAGGTAGCAGGTGCATTACATAAACCAAAAGGCATACGTCTATAAGCAAAAGTACCAAAAGGGCAAGTAAAAGTAGTTTTAGATTGATCCTTCACTGACACAGGTATTTGAGAGAAGCCAGAATAACCATCTAGAAAGAAGAAATGAGTGTGTTTGGATAGTCTTTCTAGCATTTGATCAATAAAAGGTAAAGGGTAATGATCTTTCTTAGTAGCTTTATTTAACTTATGGAAATCAATTACCATCCTATAACCTGTAATAATTCTTTGCGGGATCAATTCATCTTTATCATTAGGAACAACGGTAATACCTCCTGTCGGTGTCAAAACCAGCGGATCTCGGGTAGGGGGTCCCGATCTGTGCGTCTTAGGCTGATGGTAACAGGAAGCAAGGGACACAATGTTTACCCAGGTTCGGGCCCTCTCGATGGAGGCAAAACCCTACTTCCTGCTTGATTAATATTGATGATATGAGTAGTACAAGAGTAGATCTACCACGAGATCATAGAGGCTAAACCCTAGAAGCTAGCTAGCCTATGATGATTATGATTGTAATTGTGATCGGCCTTCTAAGGACCAACCTCTCCGGTTTATATAGACACCGGAGAGGGCTAGGGTTTACATGGAGTCGGTTACAAGGAAGGAAATACAATATCCGGATAGCCAAGCTTGCCTTCCACGCAAAGGAGAGTCCCATCCGGACACGGGCCGGAGTCTTGAGTCTTGTATCTTCACGCTCCAATAGTTCGGACGATGTATATAGTCCAGCTGTCCGGATACCCCCTTATCCAGGACTCCCTCAGTAGCCCCTGAACCAGGCTTGAATGACGATGAGTCCGGCACGTAGTCTTGTCTTCGGCATTGCAAGGCGGGTTCCTTCTTGTCAGGACCGGATTTCGGGATATTAATTTCCCAGAAATGGCCCTTATGCTCACCAGCCCCATGATTACTGTTAGCTGGCAAGACACAAACTTGATACAATAACTCCAAGCAAAATACATGATATGTAGTACAAGACCATTCTGGCCTATGAGTACAACACAAGGTTTCTAGTGGTTGATGGAGGAAGCGGTTTGTGGTCATCAGCGTCTGTGGAACTCCATTTCCCACAGGAACAGTTGACCTGGATAAATCCTATCTTCGCGAGGCTGCTATCACCATTGATTAGGTTCCAGGGCTGTTATCGCAACGCTCCACTCCAAGCAAGAAATCTGGCCAATACAATAGCCAGGGACAAGCTAGTGAGTACTTTGAGTGTAGTCGCAAACATTATAAACACAGGTATAATATAACAAACGATAATCATGCTCTGAAATATCCTATGATCACAACGTCAGTCACAGAAATAAAATCCATGATGCACGCAAACAAGTTATTCACGTATCACAGGAATAATGTAATTAGAGAGTAGAAATAGAATGCCTCAGTCGGGCGTCTGAGCGACACCACAGAAAGGGCTCATAAGTGAAATAAGTAACAAACGTGCCACAGTCGGGCGTCTGTGCGACGCCACATAAAGGGCTTATAAAGTGAATACATAACAAGCATGCCACAGTCGGGCGTCTCAGCGACACCACATAAAGGGCTTATATGGTAAATAAATAACAAACATGCCACAGTCGGGCGTCTGTGCGACACCACATAAAGGGCTTATATGGTAATTAAATAACAAACATGCCACAGTCGGGCGTCTATGCGACACCACATAAAGGGCTTATAACAGAATAATCACAGTGAATATCCAGGAGGTAGAACCGTCCCGGGGATACTCAATAAATCAAGTAAAGAAAATAGTTAGTCCACAACAACAATAATCATAATCATCATATGTCACCGGTCATAATCAATGTTCTGACTTAGTTGTTTTTCCTCCGAAGACCGACACTAAGACTGACACTTGACCCAACCCAGACTGTAGTCCTTAACCATGGACATGGCTACTCGAATAGATATAATCTCTACAGAGGGTGTACTCTTTACCCACGAGTAACGGATTCCGTTAGTCCATTCGGACTAATTCCGCTTACGGTCTTTTAGTTGAAAACACACCCAACCGCACACACCAGCTTGACTCATCGGTGTCTGGAATCACCCACGACACTCGTTAAGCAAAACTCTAAGTGGGGAGGCTACAACCTCGATTAGCATGGGAGCACAAAATTTATACCACGTGCAAACTGGGGGAGCTACCCCCTCGGCTACAACCGAAACACCCATGCCCCCTGACCGGATGACTGGCTTTAATCCAGGGCCATGGAAGCCTCATCCCGGTCCCTCTGTATGGTGTGTGCTCGAAAGGGGTTGACAACTTACTGAACCGTACCCTACCTATGGCAGGGACAAGTGGTAGTACGAAACAAGTGTGGGGGTTACCGGAACAAGACTCGATCTATGGTCGACTTAGGAGGTTTAAGTATTCCCTGCATGGTTAGCATAACAAATATGTTTCAACCAGCGGACAAAGTCACCACTCGTCATGCCTCGTTTTGCCGTACCGGACACAACCGTCTCAACAAAGACCGGAGACAGGCTTGTGTCTACCCAAGACAGAGGCTCTCCCGATTTCCTCCCGGTAGGCATGAAAGGCATATGATGGTGACTACTATCCCAAACATATCAAACTCCAACGGCATGGATCATCAAAATGCACTCATGAGTTTGAACGTATCATCACATAAAATAACGGATACTCCGTGTCGAGGTGGTATTGCAACCGTATCAGTCAACACACACAAAATTATGCTAGGGTTCAGAATGCTTGCCTTCCAGTTGTGGGGAGGTAGGGTGCATCCCAAAACCTTTGAAAATTTTCCTCTCTCTCCAAAAGTCCTATTTAAAATTTTGAATTAATACATAGTTTAAAAAACAGTACAAAAAAGTTGTCTGAATTTTTTCGAAATAAATCTAAAAATAAACTAGACAATATTTGAGAGAGGTAGGAAAAAGAATCAACTCATTTGGAGTTATATTTAAAAAGTTATAGACAGTCAAAGTTTTGGTCAAAAATCTGTTTTTAAAATAAAACAGAAAAAAGGAAAAACATTTCGAAAACTGACCACGTCGAAGGCGTATTCCGAGTTTACGTCTCTACTTATCTAGCGTGGACCGCACGTGGGTCACTGACAGTGGGTCCAGTGGGCCCACTGGTCAGGTTTGACTAGTCCCTTCTCCCTCCTCTTCCTCTGTCCGAGCGGGGCGGAACTCCGGCGATCATCGCCGGCGATTGGTGGTTCCCTGCGGGCTCCGGAGGGTGGGGATGGATCTGCGAGTCCAGGGCGGTCCTCCCGGTGGTTGCTAGGCAGGCAGGGATGGAGGGAGTCACCGGCGGCGAGCTTTGCGGCGGAAGGCAGCTTCGGGTGAATTGGGGTTTCGTGCCATGGTGGTTCCCGAGCGAGATTGAGAGGTTAGGCAGCTCCGCACGGTCGAAGGGAGTCGGGTGGTGGTGTTGGTTGGTCGAGGGAGGACCTGGTTGCGGTGAACGGCACCGGAGCGCGGCGACGACCGAGATGGCCGGAGACGGAGAAGATGGCCTTCCCAGGTCGGTTGCAGGCTAGGGAAGCACTATGAGGGTGGTGTGAGGTTGCCTGAGGGATTGGACGCGCTCGGGGTTCCTTTTATAGACGACCGAGGTCGGTTCCTGCGGCGGCCGGAGATAAGATCGGCGAACCTTCTTGCTGTAGCTAGCAGGGCTTCGTGGCGGCGACAGGTGCTAGCGGACAAGCTCGTGGATGAGCTCGGGCTGCTCCAGGGGCAGCTGGCGCGCGGCTGTGGCTTGGGCGGCGCCGCCCACGGCAGGGCTGCTGTAGCCGGCTGCTTGCGGCCACGACCGACCTGACGGCGGCCCTGTGGAGTGCCAGGGGTGGTCGGGGTGGCTCTACGGTGCAGGAGGAGACGGGGCGCGCTGGCTGCGGTTGGCCAAGGGCCAGAACGGGCGCGGGGTGGGCGGCAGTGAGACGCGGCGGCTCGGTGCACGCGCGTGCAAAACGTGCGCTCTGGGCGTGCCCAGAGCACACACGCTAGCTGCTCGACGAAATGCCAATGCATGCCACAGGGCTTGGGTGAGGCTGGCAATTAACAGGACTAGGCTAGGGTTTGCAAGGAAGTTAATGGACAAGGGGGTTAGGCCAGGAGACCCAGCCTGCAATGCTAACTAAAAACCATGCCAAAACTGGCCACGCACACAAGGTGTTTGGCAAAATGCTAAAGGCATCTAGGCAGTTCTTGGAGTGGCCAAAACCTCCAGATCAGTGTCTCCTTAGGAGTAGGTGGTGGTGGTCAGGTTAGTTTGTCAAACAAAGAAACTTGTTAGTGCAAATATTTGAGAAAACCAATTTTGGGAAAAAACTAAAGGCTGTCATTTCATGGACCAAAAGTATTCCAATGGGTTCATGCTCTTGGACTTAAGGGTTTTGTAGGAAGGACTACAAGCAGGAAAAAGAATCATGGGTAAAAGAGCAAGCAAAAATATGGTTGCAGTACAAATCCAAGTTGGACCAGAATGAAAATGAGGTTGATTCACTCAAAATTTTCAAAGGACATAACTGGGTTTTTGCATAAATAAGGATAATATACTCCTACTGACCTCCCCTAATTTTGGTGGAAGTTTTAAAGAAATATATAAATAGGTTGTAGTGCAAAATTGCCCACTGGACCAGATTTGAAAATTAGGTGTAGAGCTCAAAATCTCCAATGAACAGAAGATGGTTTTGCATAAAAGTGATTTAGGGACATCATATGTCATCCCCAAATTTTGGTGAAAATTTTAGATGCATTTATCAAATGGTTGTAGTGTAAGAGAGGCTCCAAAACTTATGAAAAATCATTTTAAAAGAATAAAGCTCAGGAAAAACAATTATGCAAATAAAACCACTGATTAATAATCGTTTTATTGAGAGAGCATAGAAGTCCAATAATATTTTTGGAAAGTTTCCACTTGGGGTAAAAACTCCTCAATATTAAAGAAAAGTGTTTCTGAAATCAACAGAAAATCCAGAAAGCAAAATTTTTAAACTCCTGGCAAAATTTTAATAATTAAAACATGGTTAAATTTTTGGGGTGTTACAACACTACCCCCCTTAAAAAAATCTCATCCTCGAGATTGATAAGGGTTGTTTTTGAATATTTTTACACCTACTATCACAGAAACAACCATCCTACTTCTGTAATTAAAACATAGCTATAGTGAGTGGGCAATAGGTGGTGTAAAACCACTGTGTGGCACACTGGCGTTGCGTGGAAAAAAATTACGGTCAGTTTCTACTACTGGTTACAGTAAATTTAGAATAAACTTCTAAATTACTGAAGAAATACGCTAGTCGTACCCAAGAGCACAGTGCTCTCTGTGGCTGACAGGTGGACCCGGGGCCCACTGTCGGTCTCTTCCTCTACCTCTGGTTCTCTCTTCTTCCTCTCTCCCGTGCGCTTTCCCGCGCTTTCTCCACCGGCAACGTCTAGCTCGTAGGGCATCTAGGCCGTACTGCGGTAGTGCGCGGCGTGCTAGCTGCCGGCGCAGCGTGCACTCACCTCGCGGGCCAGTGCACTGTCGGCACTGCTCGCGGATTCGCCTCCGAACACCGGCGATCGAGCGACGAGCGGCGCTGGTGGACTTCGCCCACCGTACACTGATCTCGAGCTATAAAACAACCGCGGTGCTCCTTCTTCTTCCTCCTCCTGACCTTGCTTCTCCTTCTCCTCCCTTCTCCTTCATTTTTGTCTGCAGGAGCTCGAGACGAGGCTCTAATGGCGGAGGTGATGCCGGATTGGTACGTGATCCTGATGTGCGGAGGGTTGGCGGCATTGCTGGGGTTCTCCGTGCTCCTGTGCGTGATGATCCTCGATGATCGTCGTGATGCGGCCGCTCGAGTGTTAGCTCTTCGTGGTGGCGGTGACCACGATGATTAGGTGCGGTGTTAGGCGCTAGCTGCTGTCCGGGTGCTGAAGGTAACTTGTACCCGAGTAATTAATCACAAATCTCTCCCTCTGAGACTGTGGGGTGTTCGGGGGGCGATTAGCTTGGTGCAAAAGAAATGTGCGCGAGGATTTGCACTAGGTCGCGTGGTTGGGGTCGTGAGTCTGCTGCTATGGTGCTGTGTGAAATAAAAATCTATGTCATGAAGAAATGTATGCTGCAGCAACTCCGAGAAAAACTCACTTCAGGATTCACTGAGAGTGAAATCAGTTAATAAATTTTTACCGTAGTAAAATCACTCACATTGATTGAAACCAAAGATTTAACTCACCGCACAACTATAGGATACCACACACAAGTTGCAACACATAAATAAATGCAGGGACCATAAACACAGCAATGACATCTAGAACGACAATGGTAATTGGACAGGGTCCTGAGAAAAAGTCTCTGGAATCGGGGCACACTCTTCTTCTATCGGGGGAAGTGGATTGACCAGTCGATGAATGTGCCTTTCCTGGCAGGGCCTCAGTGGTCTGCCGATGGCGATCTGAGGAATCAAATTAGTGAGGCTCTGGAGATAACCCATTACTCACTGGGTCAAACGCTCTTGAGCGATGACATACTGGGCAAGATTGGCCAGTACTGGGTCTCTCTCGATTCGTCCACCGGGAAAAGATGCTACTTCTCCGGGTGCTGCATGACTCGGGAAATAATAATACCCTTGTTGCTGGCATATGGTACCGCAAATTGAAGGCGTGTAAGCGCCTCATACGCAGCAGCTTCTATGGCCATATGAGGAGTCAGCATAGATTTCCCCATGAAGGAAGCTTCCGTGCGGTCTTAGTTTGGGTTTGCGGGAGGGACGTGCACCACTTCCCAATATTTCGAGGTGGATGGGGTGATCCTCGATTTGAGCAACTCATACTGGGGTGGATGGATAACACTCATGGTACTGCAGGTAAAGTCCCACAAAATTTTAACAAAGCTACCTGGAGCTGCATCTGGAGTCTCAGATAGATACTAGGGCTCGTCATGGCAATGGAAATGGTTGTGCGAGTGGTGCTCAAGGTGAGGGGTACTTGGTAAGATCACGGGGTGGCCCTTTATATAGCAGTGGGGCTAGGTTATTTACCACGGTGAAGGGTAACTAGTCTATCGCGTCTGCTCCATGGGGTCGGGGTCAATGCTACAGATACACCTATCTTGTAAAAGTGACATATTACTGTGGGAGTCGTCGGTGTGGTTTTGGTAGCTGTGCCCGAAAAAAATGCAATTGCATGCTCACATATTTAATGCTAGGCTACTATTTAAAACGGAGGCACACAAGCAGGCTGCGATTATTCAAGTCGATGCAAGATTACATAATTACAGGGCGCGAGCGCACTGAGACTCGATACTACTCGAGTGACTTAGTCTACCTCGTTTATATCTAAACGAGCTTGCCTTGTGGACGTCGAGGCTTCTCCACGGGTTTCATCGTCGGGGTTAGCGGGAGGGGGTTGAGGGGCTGCCGGGTCGGGGTAGCGATGATGACCATCCCGGGGATTGTTGGCCACAATCCCGCTGGAGCGTGCTCCCAAAAGGCGACGAAGCACTTCTGGGGACACCAAAGTATTGTGGTCGATGGCTGGGGCAGACCTCAAGGACTCGATCGGGTGTCCGAATAGCATGACTGGGTTGTCGGCGTCGGGCTCATCTTCTCCTCTCGCCGGGGCTCGGCGGACCAGCTCTCCACGAGCTGCGATCAGATCAAGGGTGATCTGATCGAATAGTTCCTCTAGTGCACCTACATAGCGCACCAGATGCAAGAATGCAGGATCCGTCTCGTGATCTCCGTTGACAACCTGGGGTGGCCTACCATACTCGTCACGGCTGGGGTAGTAGTAGAACGAGCGACAGTTAACTCTGGGCGACAAGTGCCGGAGTTGAACTATAGCCTCTCGAGCAGCTAGTTGGATGGCTTGTGGCTCAAAGGAAGTTGTCCTTCCGGTGAACCTGTAGGGGCGTTCTGGCGATAGACCCCTACCATAGATGTGTACAGTGGCCCAGAATTGACGGCTCTCACCGCTCATGGGTCCTTGGTACACAACATATTCTAGGGGCTCCTCTAATGCAAAGGCATGGCGGGTGAGGTTTGCTAGCACGGTCACAAAACCTCCAAGGTTGTTTGCTGTGGTTTCATTGTGCACGACGGGGCCAGGCATTATGGATCGGTTTGGGGAAAGGGTTGTGCTGTGCTGTGTTGAGGTTAGCGCGCCCTTCTTATAGAAAAAGAGAGCGGAGTCTTCCTTCGCACGCTTGCGAATGAGACAATTTAGGTGTCGGTCACTGGCGCGTGATCGACATGCTAGGCTGATAGGTTGGGCACCGACTGCCAAAAGGTGTCGGGTCACTGTGGGGCAATCTTATGCGAGAAGCTTGGCCGGGGTTAGGTTATGGTCTGGTGGGTTGGTTAACCTAGGTTTTCTGACCTGGCTAAGATAGGATTAGCCAATGGTCAGCCTGGCTCTGATACCAAGTCTGTCAGGACCGGATTTCGGGATATTAATTTCCCAGAAAATGGCCCTTATGCTCACCAGCCCCAGGATTACTGTTAGCTGGCGAGACACAAACTTGATACAATAACTCCAAGCAAAATACATGATATGTAGTACAAGACCATTCTGGCCTATGAGTACAACACAAGGTTTCTAGTGGTTGATGGCGGAAGCGGTTTGTGGATCATCAGCGTCTATGGGACTCCATTTCCCACAGGAACAGCTGACCAGGATAACTCCTATCTTCGCGAGGCTGCTATCACCATTGATTAGGTTCCGGGGCTGTTATTGCAAGGCTCCACTCCAAGCAAGAAATCTAGCCAAGACAATAGCCAGGGACAAGCCAGTGAGTACTTTGAATGTACTCGCAAACATTATGAACACAGGTATAATATAACAAACGATAATCATGCTCTGATATATCCTATGATCACAACGTCAGTCACAGAAATAAAATCCCTGATGCACGCAAACAAGTTATTCACGTAACACATGAATAATGCAATTAGGGAGTAGAAATAGAATGCCTCAGTCGGGCGTCTGAGCGACACCACAGAAAGGGCTCATAAGTGAAATAAGTAACAAACGTGCCGCAGTCGGGCGTCTGTGCGACGCCACATAAAGGGCTTATAAAGTGAATACATAACAAGCATGCCACAGTCGGGCGTCTCAGTGACACCACATAAAGGGCTTATATGGTAAATAAATAACAAACATGCCACAGTCGGGCGTCTGTGCGACACCACATAAAGGGCTTATATGGTAATTAAATAACAAACATGCCACAGTCGGGCGTCTATGCGACACCACATAAAGGGCTTATAACAGAATAATCACAGTGAATATCCAGGAGGTAGAACCGTCCCAGGGATACTCAATAAATCAAGTAATGAAAATAGTTAGTCCACAATAATAATAATCATAATCATCATATGTCACCGGTCAAAATCAATGTTCTGACTTAGTTGTTTTTCCTCCGAAGACCGACACTAAGACCGACACTTGACCCAACCCAGACTGTAGTCCTTAACCATGGGCACGACTACTCGAATAGATATAATCTCTGCAGAGGGTGTACTCTTTACCCACGAGTAACGGATTCTGTTAGTCCATCCGGACTAATTCCGCTTACGGTCTTTTAGTTGAAAACACACCCAACCGCACACACCAGCTTGACTCATCGGTGTCTGGAATCACCCACGACACTCGTTAAGCAAAACTCTAAGTGGGGAGGCTACAACCTCGATTAGCATGGGATCACAAAATTTATACCGCGCGCAAACTGGGGGAGCTACCCCCTCGGCTACAACCGAAACACCCATGCCCCCTGACCGGATGACTGGCTTTAATCCAGGGCCATGGAACCCTCATCCCGGCCCCTCTGTACGGTGTGTGCTAGAAAGGGGTTGACAACTTACTGAACCGTACCCTACCTATGGCAGGGACAAGTGGTAGTACGAAACAAGTGTGGGGGTTACCGGAACAAGACTCGATCTATGGTCGACTCAGGAGGTTTAAGTATTCCTGCATGGTTAGCATAACAAATATGTTTCAACCAGCGGACAAAGTCACCACTCGTCATGCCTCGTTTTGCCGTACCGGACACAACCGTCTCAACAAAGACCGGAGACAAGCTTGTGTCTACCCAAGACAGAGGCTCTCCCGACTTCCTCCCGGTAGGCATGAAAGGCATATGATGGTGACTACTATCCCAAACATATCAAACTCCAACGGCATGGATCATCAAAATGCACTCATGAGTTTGAACGTATCATCACATAAAAGAACGGATACTCCGTGTCGAGGTGGTATTGCAACCGTATCAGTCAACACACACAAAATTATGCTAGGGTTCAGAATGCTTGCCTTCCAGTTGTGGGGAGGTAGGGTGCATCCCAAAACCTTTGAAAATTTTCCTCTCTCTCCAAAAATCCTATTTAAAATTTTGAATTAATACATAGTTTAAAAAACAGTACAAAAAAGTTGTCTGAATTTTTTCGAAATAAATCTAAAAATAAACTAGACAATATTTGAGAGAGGTAGGAAAAAGAATCAACTCATTTGGAGTTATATTTAAAAAGTTATAGACAGTCAAAGTTTTGGTCAAAAATCTGTTTTTAAAATAAAACAGAAAAAAGGAAAAACATTTCGAAAACTGACCACGTCGAAGGCGTATTCCGAGTTTACGTCTCTACTTATCCAGCGTGGACCGCACGTGGGTCACTGACAGTGGGTCCAGTGGGCCCACTGGTCAGGTTTGACTAGTCCCTTCTCCCTCCTCTTCCTCTGTCCGAGCGGGGCGGAACTCAGGCGATCATTGCCGGCGATTGGTGGTTCCCCACGGGCTCCGGAGGGTGGGGATGGATCTGCGAGTCCAGGGCGGTCCTCCCGGTGGTTGCTAGGCAGGCAGGGATGGAGGGAGTCACCGACGGCGAGCTCTGCGACGGAAGGCAGCTTCGGGTGAATTGGGGTTTCGTGCCATGGTGGTTCCCGAGCGAGATTGAGAGGTTAGGCAGCTCTGCACGGTCGAAGGGAGTCGGGTGGTGGTGTTGGTTGGTCAAGGGAGGACCTGGTTGCGGTGAACGGCACCAGAGCGCGGCGACGACCGAGATGGCCGGAGACGGAGAAGATGGCCTTCCCAGGTCGGTTGCAGGCTAGGGAAGCACTATGAGGGTGGTGTGAGGTTGCCTGAGGGATTGGACGCGCTCGGGGTTCCTTTTATAGACGACCGAGGTCGGTTCCTGCGGCGGCCGGAGATAAGATCGGCGAACCTTCTTGCTGTAGCTAGCAGGGCTTCGTGGCGGCGACAGGTGCTAGCGGACAAGCTCGTGGATGAGCTCGGGCTGCTCCAGGGGCAGCTGGCGCGTGGCTGTGGCTTGGGCGGCGCCGCCCACGGCAAGGCTGCTGTAGCTGGCCGCTTGCGGCCACGACCGACCTGACGGCGGCCCTGTGGAGTGCCAGGGGTGGTCGGGGTGGCTCTGCGGTGCAGGAGGAGACGGGGCGCGCTGGCTGCGGTTGGCCAAGGGCCAGAACGGGCGCGGGGTGGGCGGCAGTGAGACGCGGCGGCTCGGTGCACGCGCGTGCAAAACGTGCGCTCTGGGCGTGCCCAGAGCACACACGCTAGCTGCTCGACGAAATGCCAATGCATGCCACAGGGCTTGGGTGAGGCTGGCAATTAACAGGACTAGGCTAGGGTTTGCAAGGAAGTTAATGGACAAGGGGGTTAGGCTAGGAGACCCAGCCTGCAATGCTAACTAAAAACCATGCCAAAACTGGCCATGCACACAAGGTGTTTGGCAAAATGCTAAAGGCATCTAGGCAGTTCTTGGAGTGGCCAAAACCTCCAGATCAGTGTCTCCTTAGGAGTAGGTGGTGGTGGTCAGGTTAGTTTGTCAAACAAAGAAACTTGTTAGTGCAAATATTTGAGAAAACCAATTTTGGGAAAAAACTAAAGGCTGTCATTTCATGGACCAAAAGTATTCCAATGGGTTCATGCTCTTGGACTTAAGGGTTTTGTAGGAAGGACTACAAGCAGGAAAAAGAATCATGGGTAAAAGAGCAAGCAAAAATATGGTTGCAGTACAAATCCTCAAGTTGGACCAGAATGAAAATGAGGTTGATTCACTCAAAATTTTCAAAGGACATAACTGGGTTTTTGCATCAAGGTGGATAATATACTCTTACTGACCTTCCCTAATTTTGGTGGAAGTTTTAAAGAAATATTTAAATAGGTTGTAGTGCAAAATTGCCCACTGGACCAGATTTGAAAATTAGGTGTAGAGCTCAAAATCTCCAATGAACAGAAGATGTTTTTGTATAAAAGTGCTTTAGGGACATCATATGTCATCCCCAAATTTTGGTGAAAATTTTAGATGCATTTATCAAATGGTTGTAGTGTAAAAGAGGCTCCAAAACTTATGAAAAATCATTTTAAAAGAATAAAGCTAAGGAAAAACAATTATGCAAATAAAACCACTGATTAATAATCGTTTTATTGAGAGAGCATAGAAGTCCAATAATATTTTTGGAAAGTTTCCACTTGGGGTAAAAACTCCTCAATATTAAAGAAAAGTGTTTCTGAAATCAACAGAAAATCCAGAAAGCAAAATTTTTAAACTCCTGGCAAAATTTTAATAACATGGTTAAATTTTTGGGGTGTTACAACACTACCCCCCTTAAAAAAATCTCGTCCTCGAGATTTGATAAGGGTTGTTTTTGAATTTTTTTACACCTACTATCACAGAAACAACCATCCTACTTCTGTAATTAAAACATAGCTATAGTGAGTGGGCAATAGGTGGTGTAAAACCACTGTGTGGCACACTGGCGTTGCGTGGAAAAAAATTACGGTCAGTTTCTACTACTGGTTACAGTAAATTTAGAATAAACTTCTAAATTACTGAAGAAATACGCTGGTCGTACCCAAGAGCACAGTGCTCTCTGTGGCTGACAGGTGGACCCGGGGCCCACTGTCGGTCTCTTCCTCTACCTCTGGTTCTCTCTTCTTCCTCTCTCCCGTGCGCTTTCCCGCGCTTTCTCCACCGGCAACGTCTAGCTCGTAGGGCATCTAGGCCGTACTGCGGTAGTGCGCGGCGTGCTAGCTGCCGGCGCAGCGTGCACTCACCTCGCGGGCCAGTGCGCTGTCGGCACTGCTCGCGGATTCGCCTCCGAACACCGGCGATCGAGCGACGAGCGGCGCTGGTGGACTTCGCCCACCGTACACCGATCTCGAGCTATAAAACGACCGCGGTGCTCCTTCTTCTTCCTCCATCCTGACCTCGCTTCTCCTTCTCCTCCCTTCTCCTTCATTTCTGTCTGCAGGAGCTCGAGACGAGGCTCTAATGGCGGAGGTGATGCCGGACTGGTACGTGATCCTGATGTGCGGAGGGTTGGCGGCATTGCTGGGGTTCTCCGTGCTCCTGTGCGTGATGATCCTCGATGATCGTCGTGATGCGGCCGCTCGAGTGTTAGCTCTCCGCGGTGGCGGTGATCACGATGATTAGGTGCGGTGTTAGGTGCTAACTGCTGTCAGGGTGCCGAGGTAACTTGTACCCGAGTAATTACTCACAAATCTCTCCCTCTGAGACTGTGGGGTGTTAGGGAGGCGATTAGTTTGGTGCAAAAAATGTGCACGAGGATTTGCACTAGGTCGCGTGGTTGGGGTCGTGAGTCTGCTGTTATGGTGCTGCGTGAAATAAAAATCTATGTCATGAAGAAATGTATGCTGCAACAACTCCGAGAAAAATCTCACTTCAGGATTTACTGAGAGTGAAATCAGTTAATAAATTTTTACCGTAGTAAAATCACTCACATTGATTGAAACTAAAGATTTAATTCATCGCACAAATATAGGATACCACACACAAGTTGCAACACATAAATAAATGCAGGGACAATAAACACAGCAATGACATCTACAACGACAATGGTAATTGGACAGGGTCCTGAGAAAAAGTCTCTGGAATCGGGGCACACTCTTCTTCTATCGGGGGAGTGGATTGACCAGTCGATGAATGTGCCTCTCCTGGTTGGGCCTCAGTGGTCTGCCGATGGCGATCTGAGGATTCAAATCAGCGAGGCTCTGGAGATAACCCATTACTCGCTGGGTCAAACGCTCTTGAGCGATGACATACTGGGCAAGATTGGCCAGTACTGGGTCTCTCTCGATTCGTCCACCGGGAAAAGATGCTACTTCTCCGGGTGCTGCACGACTCGGGAAATAATAATACCCCGTTCGCTGGCATAGGGTACCGCGAATTGAAGGCGTGTAAGCGCCTCATACGCAGCAGCTTCTATGGCCATATGAGGAGTCGGCATAGATTTCCCCATGAAGGAAGCTTCCGTGGGGTCTTGGTTTGGGTTTGCGGGAGGGACGTGCACCACTGCCCAATATTTCGAGGTGGATGGGGTGATCCTCGATTTGAGCAACTCATACTGGGGTGGATGGATAGCACTCATGGTACTGCAGGTAAAGTCCCACAAAATTTTAACAAAGCTACCTGGGGTTGCATCTGGAGTCCTCAGATAAATACTAGGGCTCGGCATGGCAATGGAAATGGTTGTGCGAGTGGTGCTCAATGTGAGGGGTACCTGGTAAGATCACGGGGTGGACTTTTATATAGCATTGGGGCTGGGTTATTTACCGCGGTGAAGGGTAACTAGTCTATCGAGTCTGCTCCATGGGGTCGGGGTCAATGCTACAACTACATATATCTCGTAAGAGTGGCGTATTACTGTGGGAGTCGTCGGTGTGGTTTTGGTAGTTGTGCCCGAAAAAACATGCAACCGCATGCTAACATATTTAATGCAAGGCTACTATTTAAAACAGAGGCACACAAGCAAGCTGCAATTATCCAAGTTGATGCGAGATTACATAATTACAGGGCGTGGGCATACTGAGACTCGGCACTACTCGAGTGACTTAGTCTACCTCGTTTATATCTAAACGAGCCTGCCTTGTGGACATCGAGGCTTCTCCACGGGTTTCGCCGTCGGGATTAGCTGGAGGGGGTTGAGGGGCTGCCGGGTCGGGGTAGCGATGATGACCATCCCGGGGATTGTTGGCCACAATCCCGCTGGAGCGTGTTCCCAAAAGGCGACGAAGCACTTCTGGGGACACCAAGGTATTGTGGTCGATGGCTGGGGCAGACCTCAAGGACTCGATCGAGTGTCCGAACAGCACGACTGGGTTGTCGGCGTCGGGCTCATCTTCTCCTCTTGCCGGGGCTCGGCGGACCAGCTCTCCACGAGCTGCGATCAGATCAAGGGTGATTTGATCGAACAGTTCCTCTAGTGCACCTACATAGCGCACCAGATGCAACAATGCAGGATCCGTCTCGTGATCTCCGTTGACAACCTGGGGTGGCCTACCATACCCGTCACGGCTGGGGTAGTAGTAGAACGAGCGACAGTTAACTCTGGGCGACAAGTGCTGGAGTTGAACTACAGCCTCTCGAGCAACTAGTTGGATGGCTTGTGGCTCAAAGGAAGTTGTCCTTCCGGTGAACCTGTAGGGGCGTTCTGGCGATAGACCCCTACCATAGATGTGTACAGTGGCCCAGAATTGACGGCTCTCACCGCTCATGGGTCCTTGGTACACAACATATTCTGGGGCTCCTCTAATGCAAAGGCACGGCGGGTGAGGTTTGCTAGCACGGTCACAAATCCTCCAAGGTTGTTTGCCGTGGTTTCATTGTGCACGACGGGGCCAGGCATTATGGCTCGGTTTGGGGAAGAGGCTTGTGTGTGCTGTGTTGAGGTTAGCGCGCCCTTTTATAGAAAAGAGGGCGGAGTCTTCCTTCGCACGCTTGCGAATGAGACAATTTAGGTGTCGGTCACTGGCGCGTGATCGACAGGCTAGGCTGATAGGTTGGGCACCGACTGCCAAAAGGTGTCGGGTCACTGTGGGGCTATCTTATGCGAGAAGCTTGGCCGGGTTAGGTTATGGTCTGGTGGTTTGGTTAACCTAGGTTTTTGACCTGGCTAAGATAGGATTAGCCAATGGTCAGCCTGGCTCTGAACCAAGTCTGTCAGGACCGGATTTTTGGGATTTTCATTTCCCAGAAAATGGCCCTTATGCTCACCATCCCCAGGATTACTGTTAGCTGGCGAGACACAAACTTGATACAATAACTCCAAGCAAAATACATAATATGTAGTACAAGGCCATTCTGGCCTATGAGTACAACACAAGGTTTCTAGTGGTTGATGGTGGAAGCAGTTTGTGGATCATCGGCGTCTATGGGACTCCATTTCCCACAGGAATAGCGGACCAGGTTAACTCCTATCTTCACGAGGCTGCTATCACCATTGATTAGGTTCCGGGGCTGTCATCTCGACGCTCCTCTCCAAGCAAGCAATCTGCCAAGACAATAGCCAGGGACAAGCCAGTGAGTACTTTGAATGTACTCGAAACATTATGAACAAGGTATAATATAACAAACGATAATCATGCTCTGAAATATTCTATGATCACAGCGTTAGTCACAGAAATAAAATCCCGATGCACGCAAACAAGTTATTCACGTAATCATAGGAATAATGTAATTAGAGAGTAGAAATAGAATGCCTCAGTCGGGCGTCTGAGCGACAACACAGAAAGGGCTCATAAGTGAAATAAGTAACAAACGTGCCGCAGTCGGGCGTCTGTGCGACACCACATAAAGGGCTTATAAAGTGAATACATAACAAGCATGCCACAGTCGGGCGTCTCAGCGACACCACATAAAGGGCTTATATGGTAAATAAATAACAAACATGCCACAGTCGGGCGTCTGTGCGACACCACATAAAGGGCTTATATGGTAATTAAATAACAAACATGCCACAGTCGGGCGTCTATGCGACACCACATAAAGGGCTTATAACAGAATAATCACAGTGAATATCCAAGAGGTAGAACCGTCCCAGGGATACTCAATAAATCAACTAATGAAAATAGTTAGTCCACAACAATAATAATCATAATCATCATATGTCACCGGTCATAATCAATGTTCTGACTTAGTTGTTTTTCCTCCAAAGACCGACACTAAGATCGACACTTGACCCAACCCAGACTGTAGTCCTTAACCATGGACACAGCTACTCGAATAGATATAATCTCTGCAGAGGGTGTACTCTTTACCCACGAGTAACAGATTCCGTTAGTTCATCCGGACTAATTCCGCTTACGGTCTTTTAGTTGAAAACACACCCAACCGCACACACCAGCTTGACTCATCGGTGTCTGGAATCACCCACGACACTCGTTAAGCAAAACTTAAGTGGGGAGGCTACAACCTCGATTAGCATGGGATCACAAAATTTATACCGCGCGCAAACTGGGGGAGCTACCCCCTCGGCTACAACCGAAACACCCATGCCCCCTGACCGGATGACTGGCTTTAATCCAGGGCCATGGAACCCTCATCCCGGCCCCTCTGTACGGTGTGTGCTAGAAAGGGATTGACAACTTACTGAACCGTACCCTACCTATGGCAGGGACAAGTGGTAGTACGAAACAAGTGTGGGGGTTACCGGAACAAGACTCAATCTATGGTCGACTCAGGAGGTTTAAGTATTCCCTGCATGGTTAGCATAACAAATATGTTTCAACCAGCAGACAAAGTCACCACTCTTCATGCCTCGCTTTGCCGTACCGGACACAACCATCTCAACAAAGACCGGCGACAAGCTTGTGTCTACCCAAGACAGAGGCTCTCCCCACTTCCTCCCGGTAGGCATGAAAGGCATATGATGGTGACTACTATCCCAAACATATCAAACTCCAACAGCATGGATCATCAAAATGCACTCATGAGTTTGAACGTATCATCACATAAAATAACGGATACTCCGTGTCAAGGTGGTATTGCAACCGTATTAGTCAACACACACAAAATTATGCCAGGGTTCAGAATGCTTGCCTTCAAGTTGTGGGGAGGCAGGGTGCATCCCAAAACCTTTGAAAATTTTCTTCTCTCTCCTAAAATCCTATTTAAAATTTTGAATTAATACATAGTTTCAAAAACAGTACAAAAAAGTTGTCAGAATTTTTTTGAAACAAATCTGAAAATAAACTAGACAATATTTGAGAGAGGTAGGAAAAAGAATCAACTCATTTGGAGTTATATTTAAAAAGTTATAGACAGTCAAAGTTTTGGTCAAAAATCTGTTTTTAAAATAAAACAGAAAAAGGGAAAACGTTTCGAAAACTGACCACGTCGAAGGCGTATTCCGAGTTTGTGACACTCCAAATTTTTTTATTTGGTTTTTATCAAAAACTTTGTGGTTTTTGAGGAGAGGCTATTTAAAATTTTTCTTTTTCAGAAAAACCTTCCACTTAAAAACTTCCTTTGCTTTGGCAAGGATTTATTTTTTCAAACTTTGGTGTTTGATCTTTTGAAACTTCTTCTCTGTTGGTTCTCTCTCAAATTTATTTTTGGGAGTTTAATTGTTTTCTTTTAAAATGAAACTCTATGAAAATTTGGGGATTTTCATATCTTGGAACCACCCTTGACTTTGCATTGTTCCCATGTGGTAAAACCCCTCCAAAACCTCCCCTACACCTTGTGATCAACCTAAGTCCTCTGTCCCAACTAATCCAAACAAGTTTTGGATTTTATTCTAATTATTTTTCCTCTCAAAACAAATCTGAAAATTATTTGGAGCCTGAGGGATTTTCAAAGCAAGTACCATATTGCATTTGAGTTTTGACCTCAAACCAACTCTCCTGGGTAGTCCTTTGTACCCACAACCCAGAACCATCTTGATCCACTCCTCCTCTTTTCAAAATTTTCAAAATTCAGTCTCTGCAAGTTTGGACCAGATTTGCCAAATTTGATGAAATTCATATCTACACTTCCCCAAAAATTCCACCAAAATTCAGGCAGCCTACTTGAGCAATGAGAAGCCACTCCACCAAGTTTCAGCTCAAGGAAAAATCCCTAGATGCCAATTTCATTCTGTCGAACACCTTGCATGCACTGCTGCTGTTCAAAATTCAGAAAATTCAGTTTCAGTGTCGTTTGCGTTCGTCAGTTCCCCTCACGCGTAGACAGTGCACTTGGCACGTTCCTCGCAGCCTCTCCCTCCTGTCCGGAGCTTCACACGCGTGCGTGGAGCCTTCCTGGCGTCGGTAGCAGCGAGCCTCGCCGGCGTTGGGAGCTTCTGCGGTGGCTGCACCTCCCGTGGCGGCCAACAAGGGCCCGAGCCCTCTCGCCACGCCACCCGGCGCCGCCCAAAGCCCCTTGGCTCTCCGCGTGTCCCTGCCGTGCCAGCGCACGCCCGTGGCACCGTCGCCGTGGCCCGGCAAGCACGGAACGTGCTCCCTGCCGCCGACGTGCCGCGCCACCCCCGTTCCGTCGAGCTCACCCTCAGCACCAAGTCCCAGCCCGTTTAGCGCCTAAATGGGACCGGTGGACCTCAACGACGAAGCCCAAGCCCCTAATCCCCCTGCACATCCCCGGCTCCGCCGTAATCACTCGCCGGAGATCCCCGTTCACGGCAACCGCCTCGGGCTGCCTATAAAAAGGGCCCCCGAGCTCACCCTCGTGCACGCCTCATCCCCACTCCTCACCAACGCCACGCCAGGCCACTAGGGGGACCCCGAGGAGGTCTTCCCCCCAACTCCGGCCGCCCCGATCCGCCTCGGCCGCCACCTCGATTCGCTCCGGTGAGGCCACCTCCGGCGCCCAAACCCCGTCCGTTACCCTCTCTAGCTACCAGGAGCCTAACCCCCTCGTCAATTTGATCTCTGCAGCTCTCTCCGACGAGTTCCTCGACCACCCGAGCCGCCGTCCGCCGGAGCAAAGCTCGCCGTCGACGTGGTACTCGCCGGCGACCACCACCACCACCAACCGACGCGGAATGGCGCCCTGAGCACGGAGGTACCCTCCGATCCCCCTACCTCGCCGTGGATCGCCGCCGGCGACCACCGCGGCTCTCGGGCGCCGACGAGCTTCGCTCCCCCCTTTTTGAAATTCAAACATGACGCGTGGGACCCCACCGTCAGTCTCTCTGCTCTCCCTGTTGAAACGTTTTCTGGAAGCGCCTTCGGGCAAAGTACGTTTTCCCTTTGGGCTGGCGTAGTTTCTGCCGAAGCGTTTTCTGTTTTTATAAGCTAGCCCCTGGAAATCTTCTGTTTCATTACAGATTAGTCCCTGGACAAAAACCCTTATAACTTTTAAGCAGAAAAGTATTTTTGATTGATTCTTTTTCTGTTCTCTTTAAAATTTTGTCTAGTTTTTTATCAGATTTATTTGAAAAATATTTGGTATACTTTCTATGCACTCCTTGGTATTTACGATAGCGCATATATTTTCTTTATACCGTAGATACCGAAGGAGGTGACGGAGCCGCGAACTTCACCGAGCTAGGCTCCGACTACTCTGAACCAGGCAAGCATGTTTGAACTTTTGATATGATGAGTGTCTTGGCATGTTTTGCATTTAGTTAGTTTCATGGCATGTTGAGAAGCATATCGATGAATGTTATTTTATGCGATAATGAGGTAAGTGAGTTCGATGATCCATAAGTGGATGGATGTGAGTATGAATGGCCATGTGTTGGCATGAGGATGGGTGAGATGGCAGTGTTGTAGCATGCCAGTCTTATGCCGGACTATGTGACTTCAGTGTCAAACCGTATCGGTCCAGTTCCTCTCATTTCCTTCCCTGTACTACCACATGTTTTCCGCAAGGAATATGGTTTAGTAAGTTGCAAACCGCTTTTCTGGTACACACCAAAAGGAGAGGCCGTGATGATGGTTCCATGGCCCTGGATTAAAGCCAGTCATCCGGTCAGGGGGCATGGGTGTTTCCGGTTGGGACCGAGAGGGGGGCACCCCTTAGAGCGCGCGTATATAAATTTGATCCCATGCTATTCGAGATTGTGATCTCCCCGTCTCAAAAGTTTTTCTTGGACGATGTCTAGGGTGATTCCTAGCATCGAGAGGTAGGATGGGTGTGTACTGGTTAGCTGTGTTTTCTTCCGAAATACCGTAAACGGAACTAGTCCTTCGTGACTACGGAAATCCATTGGCTGTGGGAATAATTTTGTACAAACTCTACAGAGTCATATATCCCTCCAAATCATCTATTCCATGTCCAAATTCGTATTATCTTGTCCTAACAATGACAGTTTTGATGACAGAGACTCCGGCGATTCGCATGAGTGCTAATTCTGGTTAAATGATTATTCCTGTGGGTGGACTAACCCATTTATTCTCATGAATTAAATGTTTATTATGAGTATTATTTACTTGTGAATCAAAGCCCTTTCTGTGATGTCGCCCCAACGTCCGACTGTGGCATTTCTTTTAAAGCCCTTTCTGTGATGTCGCCCCGACGTCCGACTGTGGCATTTCTTTTAAAGCCCTTTCTGTGATGTCGCCCCGACGTTCGACTGTGGCATTTCTTTTAAAGCCCTTTCTGTGATGTCGCCCCGACGTCGGACTGTGGCATTTCTTTTAAAGCCCTTTCTGTGATGTCGCCCCGACGTTCGACTGTGGCATTTCTTTTAAAGCCCTTTCTGTGATGTCGCCCCGACGTCCGAATGTGGCATTTCTTTTAAAGCCCTTTCTGTGATGTCGCCCCGACGTCCGACTGTGGCATTTCTTTTAAAGCCCTTTCTGTGATGTCGCCCCGACGTCCGACTGCGGCATTTCTTTTAAAGCCCTTTCTGTGATGTCGCCCCGACGTCCGACTGTGGCATTTCTTTTAAAGCCCTTTATGTAGTGTCGCTACGACGCCCGACTGTGGCATCATTTCCCTAATTTTATTTGTTCACCTTTTGAAGCGTCGCTTCAGACACCCGGTCGATATTTATTTATGCTTTGTTGGGGTTTCAGGCGGACTACCACCGTTTCCCTTTTACTTACCTTGTTATGCAATTTTTTATGTACATTGATGAATTTATTCGTGACGCATCCATGCATGCATTTGTTATATCTTACGTCCGAACTGTCTTGCGAGTACTTTCAAAGTACTCACTGGCTTGTTGATTTGGCCAGATGCTGACGAAGGCAATCTCATGGATGAAGAGTTTGATAGCGAGTCCGACACTTAGAGGAGTCCCAGTCAGTCTCGTGCAACCCTGGATTTGGTCACTGTTTTATAGCCGCTTCCGCTACCAAATAAATTCATCGAGCCTCACCTCGACGCTCGATGAGATGATAGACTTAGAGTCTTGTATTTCTCTCCCCGCTGTGTTTTTCCACCACCGCCCTATCCTCGAGTCAGTAGTATGCCTCCACACCACTGTGTCATGTCCGCCATTATGTATAATTATTGGCGTGCTTGTAATAATTTGGTTGAGCAACCGTAGTTCGACCCTGTAATATATTTTATGCTACTGGCTTATTGTATCAAGAAATTGTCTACCAGTGAGGAGGATTTCTCTCATACTGGACTCAAAAGATTGGTTTCTCAATAAATATTTTTATTGGAAAACCGGTCGTGACAAGCTTGGTACCAGAGCCAGGCTGACTGTAGGAAGCCACTAGGTGCGATCGCTAATTAGTTATTAGCATGATAGAGCTAATTTATATTTTTGCAATTGTAGTCATTTTCTGTCAGTCAGCATAAATTTATGATCTGACCCTGCAGAATTTTTGCCTACTTTTGTAGATGGCCGACAACAGCTGCGAGTCTCAGACCTTCGCCAACGTGCCCGATGGGTTCGTCAAGCTTCTTTCTTTCATCGTTCAGGTCGCGATGGGGCCATCCGTGCGCCCAGTCTTCACACTCTGCCAGCACCGAGTCAACGACAGTCTGACCATGCACCAGGCCGCGGTGCAGTTCAAGGGAGGGCGTGGTGAGTTACGCCGCTTCCGGTTCGTGGGAAGAGCCATGCCTACGGAGAGGCATGCTATGCAGATGGCAGCCCGTGAGGCGATAGCTCGTCTCAGGGATGTCCTTCCCGTGATGAAGACTCGTCGTTACCGTTATCTTCCGTGCCATGTGCCTTACACCTGTCACTACGCATACTCCTGCCCCAGAGGAGAACGAGACGAGGCTTTTGAGATGCTCATTGAGTATCTCCGGGCCCTGGAGGCAGCCTTCGACAACCTGGTGGACGACTTCGTAGCTACCCGCATGGACTCAGTCCATGGCTGTGCTGCCAACAGGAGGGAGCTCCTACCCATCGCACCGCCACTGACTTTGGTCTCGTCCTCAGCATCTTTTACGCCTACTCGTCGCCTGCCTTCTACCGAAGAATTCAACCAAGTCATTGCACCCACTTCAGCGCGCACTGCACCACCCTTCGCGCCCACTCCTGTACGTGTTGCTCCGCCCCTGGCAACCGCTCCGTCCACTCTGCGCAACACTACACGTATGGAGCCTATTAGCGAGGAGGAAGTCGAGTCCCCAACCTCGCTACGCCTCGCCCTCGGCAGGGCAAAGGAGGTCGTCAACATCTCTGCCTGAGTACGCTTAGCTGCCGTGTATTGTACCGCTTTGTAAGATATGTACATAGGTTGTGAGAAGTAGCCTGTTTGCGCATCATGTAGGATCTGGAGAAGTGCACTAGCCTAAATAACATGTCAGGATTATGTACGCATATCCTGAGTGATGTATTGTATAATTACCGCCCGCGTGTAAGATATGTAATGAGCAGTCCTTCTCCGTGCGCAAGTCGATTTGTTTTTCTTAAGTAAGCCGAGTTATTTAATTCTATCTGCCAGCTTTATGCATTTATGGTTTTGTTTTGCGACTCTTTCCGCTTTTCTTATGAGTTTTACAAAAATATATCCCCAGAGTGAAAAATGTCTCGTCCTTGGACACGCTCCATGCCAACTCCACCAGAGGAAAATTATGATACACAACCCAGCAACGAGTTCACTCAGGGACAGTCAAGCCAACAGGGCAGTGAATCGGCACTTTCACAAATGTGCCGCCTTTATGAGCAGAGTCAGCAACAACATCGTGAGATGATGAACCAAGTCATCAACATGGGGAATCATCATGGACAGTATCAGCAGCATTCCAAGTTATCTGAGCTACAGAAGACACGTCCTCAAACATTTTCTCACACTGACAAGCCTCTTGAAGCCGAGGACTGGCTTCGAGATATGGAGAGGAAATTAATTATTGCAAAATGTTCAGATCTCGAGAAAGTACTATATGCTCCACACTATCTCACAGGAGCAGCCGCATCGTGGTGGGAGAATTTTCTGCACATGCATCCCAACGAAAATGACATAACCTGGGATGATTTCAAGGAAGGTTTCCGTGGTGCACATATTCCTAAGAGTATTATGAAAATCAAGAAGAGAGAATTCGATGACCTCAAACAAAGGAACATGACAGTGTCAGATTACAACAGTCAATTTACCCTATTGTCCCGCTACGCCAATGAGGAGCGTATGACTGAAATCAAGAAGATGGAGAAATTCCTTGACGGTCTGGCGCCCGCGCTTAAATGCCAACTGGTCGTGCACACTTTTCCTGATTTTAAAACACTGGTGGACAAAGCCATTACTCTGGAAAATGAGAGACGCAGTCTGGAAGATATCCGCAAGCGAAAAAGGGACCAGACTAATCACGCTCGCAATCACCGAAGCAAGACAGATTTTCAAAAGGGTGGGACACACAAATTCTCATCCAATGTCTCACGCCCAATCAAGAATTTTCATGCAAGGGACAAGGAATTCACCTATCGCCCCGGCGTTACTTGTTACGCTTGTGGAGAAGAAGGGCACTATGCCAAACAGTGCCCCAAGCCAAGGAGTTCAACCCCAAAGCCGAACAACGGCGGCAATAATTCAGCGCCCAAGCGAAACAATTTCAATCCCAACAATAACCACAGGAAGGGTCATCTGAACCATGTAACCAAAGAGGAGGCACAAAATGCTCCGGATATCGTACTCGGTACGTTTCCTGTCAACACAATACCTGCAATGGTTTTGTTTGATTCTGGAGCCTCTCACTCTTTCATTTCGAAAAGTTTTGCTTTGCAAAATAATTTTTCGATGCTTCCTTTGGAGAAATCCATGACCATCAAGTCCCCTGGGATTCAGCAAGTTACTCAGAATTACTGTCAGAATGTGGTCATTGAGTTCGAAGGATTGGAGTTTCACGCAAATCTTATTGTATTGGAAAATAAAGGACTGGATGTCATCCTAGGGATGGATTGGCTAACCACCAATAAGGGTTTTATCGACTGTTTCAACAGGACCGTAATTCTCACACACCACCAAGGGAAGACAATAAGAGTATCAGCCAAGGAAGGAAAAATACCCCGGCAACCGAGATTAAATAAGGTGGACGTTTCTGAGCTAAACAAGGTTCCAGTAGTGTGTGAATTTCCAGATGTATTCCCTGAAGAGCTGCCAGGCATGCCACCAGACCGAGAAATAGAATTCCGCATTGAGCTAGCACCAGGAACCACCCCCATATACAAGAAACCATACAGAATGGCACCATCCGAGTTGATCGAGTTGAAGAAGCAAATAAAGGAATTACTGGAAAAAGGATACATTCGAGCCAGCTCCTCACCTTGGGGATCACCAATTTTATTTGCCAAAAAGAAGGATGGAACGCTGAGATTGTGTATTGACTATCGAGCACTTAACATGGTCACAGTCAAAAACAAATACCCGATGCCAAGGATAAACGATTTGTTTGATCAACTTGCTCAGGCCAAGGTATTCTCAAAAATTGACTTAAGGTCAGGATACCATCAATTGAAGGTACGAACGGAAGATATCCCCAAAACAGCCTTCACCTCCAGATATGGACTGTACGAGTTCACAGTGATGCCATTTGGATTAACTAACGCCCCAGCATATTTTGTTCACCTCATGAACAAAGTATTTATGAAGTTTATGGACAAGTTCGTCGTGGTATTCATCGACGATATTCTGGTATACTCCAAGACACCAGAAGAGCACGCAGAACATCTCAGGATTGTGCTAGGAGAGCTAAGAAAACACCAATTGTATGCCAAGTTCAGCAAGTGCGAATTTTGGCTAAGACAAGTAGGCTTTCTAGGCCACGTGCTGACTCAAGACGGTATCGCAGTGGACCCAGAGAAAGTCAAGGCCGTACTTGGCTGGAAGTCACCGGCCAGCGTAACGGACATACGGAGTTTCTTGGGAATGGCAGGATATTACCGCAGATTTATTGAAGGATTTTCCACCATAGCCAAGCCTATGACACAGTTGCTCAAGAAAGATAAGAAGTTTGAATGGACAGAAGCCTGCGAGAAAAGTTTCCAAGAGCTAAAGCGGAAGTTAACAACAGCACCGGTATTAATTGTACCCGACATACACAAGAATTTTGAAGTATATTGTGACGCGTCCAGAAAGGGTCTCGGATGCGTGTTGATGCAAGAAGGCAAGGTTGTCGCCTACGCTTCAAGGCAACTTCGCAAGCATGAGGAAAATTATCCCACTCATGACTTAGAAATGGCAGCAGTTATTCATGCACTCAAGGAATGGAGGCATTTCTTACTTGGGAATCGATGTGAAATATATACGGATCACAAAAGTCTCAAATATATTTTCACGCAGCCAGAACTAAATTTACGGCAACGACGCTGGTTGGAATTGGTAAAGGATTATGATGTTGGTATCCATTACCATCCAGGGAAAGCAAATGTAGTGGCCGATGCCCTGAGTCGGAACCCCAGCTCCGACGGAAACTATCTGCACAGCTTGAGGCCCGAATTCCATCAAGAATTTGCCAAGCTCAACTTGATAATGGTAGCAGAAGGCACCATATCAAACTTGGAAATACAACCCAACCTTGTGGAGAAAATTAAAGAAGCTCAGCCCGGTCACCCCAGCATTGAAGGAATTAAAAGAAAGTTGAGTATGGGCAAGGCCTCGGAATTCGTCATAGACAATGAAGGAATATTATGGTACGGAGAAAGGCTATGCGTGCCAAACATAGAAGACCTTATACAGCAAATTTTAGCTGAAGCACACACCACTCCATATTCGATCCACCCTGGAGGAACCAAAATGTATAAGGATATTCAGGAAAGATTTTGGTGGCACGGTATGAAGAGGGACATAGCCGCCTTCATTGCATGTTGCGACTCATGTCAACGCATAAAAGCTGAACATCAGAGACCAGCCGGACTACTGCAACCTAACAAAATACCTGAGTGGAAATGGGATGAAATAGGGATGGATTTTATTGTCGGACTACCTCGGTCACGACACGGGAATGATGCCATATGGGTCATCACTGACAGGTTGACCAAAGTGGCACACTTTATTCCAGTGAAGACGACCTACAACACTCAGAGGCTTGCCAGGATTTATCTCTCCCGCATAGTTTGTCTGCACGGTGTCCCGAAGACTATAATATCCGACAGAGGCACTCAGTTCGTCTCAAGATTTTGGGAGCATTTACAACAGGCTCTGGGAACCCAACTAGCCTTCAGTACCGCATACCACCCACAGACTGATGGACAAACGGAACGCGTAAACCAGGTTTTAGAAGACATGCTGAGAGCATGTGTCCTCACATATGGAACCAGTTGGGAAGAAAGCCTGCCATACGCCGAGTTCGCGTATAACAATAGCTACCAGGCCAGCCTACAAATGGCACCATTTGAGGCCTTATACGGACGAAGGTGTCGAACCCCGTTAAATTGGTCAGAGACCGGGGACAGCCGCATCTTCGGACCAGACATGCTCAGAGAAGCCGAGGAAAAGGTCAAGCTAATCAGAGACCGACTTAAGACCGCTCAAAGTCGACAGAAGAGTTATTATGATCAGAAACATCGTAGGGTCAGCTTCGAACCCGGTGAGTTCGTATACCTGAGAGTGTCCCCGATGAGAGGATTGCAACGGTTTAAGATTAAAGGAAAGTTAGCACCAAGATTCATTGGACCATTCTGCATAGTGGCACGAAGAGGCACTGTAGCCTACCAGCTAGACTTACCCGAAGACTTGTCCGACATTCACGACGTGTTCCACGTCTCTCAATTAAGGAAGTACGTAAGCAACCCAGAGAAACAAGTATCCCATGAAAACATTGATGTGCAGCCAGACCTCACTTATCGAGAACGTCCCGTAAGAATATTAGAGGAATCTGAAAGGAGGACCCGACAGAAGACCATCAAGTTTTTCAAAGTCCAGTGGAGCAATCACACCGACAGTGAAGCAACTTGGGAAAGCGAGGATTTTCTTCGGACAGAGCATCCACACCTATTTAAGGATCAGCTGAAATCTCGGGGACGAGATTTTTCCTAAGGGGGTAGGTGTTGTGACACTCCAAAATTTTTATTTGGTTTTTATCAAAAACTTTGTGGTTTTTGAGGAGAGGCTATTTTAAAATTTTTCTTTTTCAGAAAAACCTTCCACTTAAAAACTTCCTTTGCTTTGGCAAGGATTTTATTTTTTCAAACTTTGGTGTTTGATCTTTTGAAACTTCTTCTCTGTTGGTTCTCTCTCAAATTTATTTTTGGGAGTTTAAATTGTTTTCTTTTAAAATGAAACTCTATGAAAATTTGGGGATTTTCATATCTTGGAACCACCCTTGACTTTGCATTGTTCCCATGTGGTAAAACCCCTCCAAAACCTCCCCTACACCTTGTGATCAACCTAAGTCCTCTGTCCCAACTAATCCAAACAAGTTTTGGATTTTATTCTAATTATTTTTCCTCTCAAAACAAATCTGAAAATTATTTGGAGCCTGAGGGATTTTCAAAGCAAGTACCATATTGCATTTGAGTTTTGACCTCAAACCAACTCTCCTGGATAGTCCTTTGTACCCACAACCCAGAACCATCTTGATCCACTCCTCCTCTTTTCAAAATTTTCAAAATTCAGTCTCTGCAAGTTTGGACCAGATTTGCCAAATTTGATGAAATTCATATCTACACTTCCCCAAAAATTCCACCAAAATTCAGGCAGCCTACTTGAGCAATGAGAAGCCACTCCACCAAGTTTCAGCTCAAGGAAAAATCCCTAGATGCCAATTTCATTCTGTCGAACACCTTGCATGCACTGCTGCTGTTCAAAATTCAGAAAAGTTCAGTTTCAGTGTCGTTTGCGTTCGTCAGTTCCTCTCACGCGTAGACAGTGCACTTGGCACGTTCCTCGCAGCCTCTCCCTCCTGTCCGGAGCTTCACACGCGTGCGTGGAGCCTTCCTGGCGTCGGTAGCAGCGAGCCTCGCCGGCGTTGGGAGCTTCTGCGGTGGCTGCACCTCCCGTGGCGGCCAACAAGGGCCCGAGCCCTCTCGCCACGCCACCCGGCGCCGCCCAAAGCCCCTTGGCTCTCCGCGTGTCCCTGCCGTGCCAGCGCACGCCCGTGGCACCGTCGCCGTGGCCCGGCAAGCACGGAACGTGCTCCCTGCCGCCGACGTGCCGCGCCACCCCCGTTCCGTCGAGCTCACCCTCAGCACCAAGTCCCAGCCCGTTTAGCGCCTAAATGGGACCGGTGGACCTCAACGACGAAGCCCTAGCCCCTAATCCCCCTGCACATCCCCGGCACCGCCGTAATCACTCGCCGGAGATCCCCGTTCACGGCAACCGCCTCGGGCTGCCTATAAAAAGGGCCCCCGAGCTCACCCTCGTGCACGCCTCATCCCCACTCCTCACCAACGCCACGCCAGGCCACTAGGGGGACCCCGAGGAGGTCTCCCCCCCAACTCCGGCCGCCCCGATCCGCCTCGGCCGCCACCTCGATTCGCTCCGGTGAGGCCACCTCCGGCGCCCAAACCCCGTCCGTTACCCTCTCTAGCTACCAGGAGCCTAACCCCCTCGTCAATTTGATCTCTGCAGCTCTCTCCGACGAGTTCCTCGACCACCCGAGCCGCCGTCCGCCGGAGCAAAGCTCGCCGTCGACGTGGTACTCGCCGGCGACCACCACCACCACCAACCGACGCGGAATGGCGCCCTGAGCACGGAGGTACCCTCCGATCCCCCTACCTCGCCGTGGATCGCCGCCGGCGACCACCGCGGCTCTCGGGCGCCGACGAGCTTCGCTCCCCCCTTTTTGAAATTCAAACCTGACGCGTGGGACCCCACCGTCAGCCTCTCTGCTCTCTCTGTTGAAACGTTTTCTGGAAGCGCCTTCGGGCAAAGTACGTTTTCCCTTTGGGCTGGCGTAGTTTCTGCCGAAGCGTTTTCTGTTTTTATAAGCTAGCCCCTGGAAATCTTCTGTTTCATTACAGATTAGTCCCTGGGCAAAAACCCTTATAACTTTTAAGCAGAAAAGTATTTTTGATTGATTCTTTTTCTGTTCTCTTCAAAATTTTGTCTAGTTTTTTATCAGATTTATTTGAAAAATATTTGGTATACTTTCTGTGCACTCCTTGGTATTTACGATAGCGCATATATTTTCTTTATACCGTAGATACCGAAGGAGGTGACGGAGCCGCGAACTTCACCGAGCTAGGCTCCGACTACTCTGAACCAGGCAAGCATGTTTGAACTTTTGATATGATGAGTGTCTTGGCATGTTTTGCATTTAGTTAGTTTCATGGCATGTTGAGAAGCATATCGATGAATGTTATTTTATGCGATAATGAGGTAAGTGAGTTCGATGATCCATAAGTGGATGGATGTGAGTATGAATGGCCATGTGTTGGCATGAGGATGGGTAAGATGGCAGTGTCGTAGCATGCCAGTCTTATGCCAGACTATGTGACTTCAGTGTCAAACCGTATCGGTCCAGTTCCTTTCATTTCCTTCCCTGTACTACCACATGTTTTCCGCAAGGAATATGGTTTAGTAAGTTGCAAACCGCTTTTCTGGTACACACCAAAAGGAGAGGCCGTGATGATGGTTCCATGGCCCTGGATTAAAGCCAGTCATCCGGTCAGGGGGCATGGGTGTTTCCGGTTGGGACCGAGAGGGGGGCACCCCTTAGAGCGCGCGTATATAAATTTGATCCCATGCTATTCGAGATTGTGATCTCCCCGTCTCAAAAGTTTTTCTTGGACGATGTCTAGGGTGATTCCTAGCATCGAGAGGTAGGATGGGTGTGTACTGGTTAGCTGTGTTTTCTTCCGAAATACCGTAAACGGAACTAGTCCTTCGTGACTACGGAAATCCGTTGGCTGTGGGAATAATTTTGTACAAACTCTGCAGAGTCATATATTCCTCCAAATCATCTATTCCATGTCCTAGATCGATATTATCTTATCCTAATCAAATGTCAGTTTTGATGACAGAGACTCCGGTGATTCGCATGAGTGCTAATTCCGGTTAATTGAATATTCCTGTGGATGGACTAACCCATTTATTCTCATGAATTAAATGTTTATTATGAGTATTATTTACTTGTGAATCAAAGCCCTTTCTGTGATGTCGCCCCGACGTCCGACTGTGGCATTTCTTTAAAGCCCTTCTGTGATGTCGCCCCGACGTCCGACTGTGGCATTTCTTTTAAAGCCCTTTCTGTGATGTCGTCCCGACGTCCGACTGTGGCATTTCTTTTAAAGCCCTTTCTGTGATGTCGTCCCGACGTCCGACTGTGGCATTTCTTTTAAAGCCCTTTCTGTGATGTCGTCCCGACGTCCGACTGTGGCATTTCTTTTAAAGCCCTTTCTGTGATGTCGCCCCGACGTCCGACTGTGGCATTTCTTTTAAAGCCCTTTCTGTGATGTCGTCCCGACGTCCGACTGTGGCATTTCTTTTAAAGCCCTTTCTGTGATGTCGCCCCGACGTCCGACTGTGGCATTTCTTTTAAAGCCCTTTCTGTGACGTCGCCCCGACGTCCGACTGTGGTATTTCTTTTTAAGCCCTTTATGTGGTGTCGCTAAGACGCCCGACTGTGGCATCATTTTCCTTATATTTATTTGTTCACCTTTCGAGGCGTCGCTTCAGACACCCGATCGGTAATTATTTATGTTCTGTTGGGATTTCAGGCGGACTACCGCCGTTTCCCTTTTACTTACCTTGTTATGCTAATTTTTTAAAATGTACATTGGTGAATTTATTCATGTCGCATCCATGCATGCATTTGTTATATCTTACGTCCGAACTGTCTTGCGAGTACTTTCAAAGTACTCACTGGCTTGTTGATTTGGCCAGATGCTGACGAAGGCGATCTCATGGATGAAGAGTTTGATAGCGAGTCCGACACTTAGAGGAGTCCCAGTCAGTCTCGTGCGACCCTGGATTTGGTCACTGTTTTATATACGCTTCCGCTACCAAATAAATTCATCGAGCCTCACCTCGACGCTCGATGAGATGATAGACTTAGAGTCTTGTATTTCTCTCCCCGCTGTGTTTTTCCACCACCGCCCTATCCTCGAGTCAGTAGTATGCCTCCACACCACTGTGACATGTCCGCCATTATGTATAATTATTGGCGTGCTTGTAATAATTTGGTTGAGCAACCGTAGTTCGACCCTGTAATATATTTTATGCTACTGGCTTATTGTATCAAGAAATTGTCTACCAGTGAGGAGGATTTCTCTCATACTAGACTCAAAAGATTGGTTTCTCAATAAATATTTTTATTGGAAAACCAGTCGTGACAGAGTTTACGTCTCCACTTATCCAGCGTGGACCGCGCGTGGGTCACTGACAGTGGGTCCAGTGGGCCCACTGGTCAGGTTTGACTAGTCCCTTCTCCCTCCTCTACCTCTGTCCGAGCGGGCGGAACTCCGGCGATCATCGCCGGTGATTGGCGGCTCCCCGCGGGCTCCGGAGGGCAGGGATGGATCCGCGGGTCCAAGGCGGTCCTCCCGGTGGTCGCTAGGAAGGCGGGGACGGAGGGAGTCGCCGGCAGCGAGCTCTGCAGCGGAAGGCAGCTTCGGGTGAATTGGGGTTTCGTTCCATGGTGGTTCCCAAGCGAGATTGAGAGGTTGGGCAGCTCCGCACGGTCGAAGGGAGTCAGGTGGTGGTGTTGGTTGGTCGGGGGAGGGCCTGGTTGCGGTGAACGGCACCGGAGGGCGGCGACGGCCGAGATGGCCGGAGACGGAGAAGATGGCCTTCCCAGGTCGGTTGCAGGCTAGGGAAGCACTAGGAGGGTGGTGTGAGGTCGCCTGAGGGATTGGACGCGCTCGGGGCTCCTTTTATAGACGGCCGAGGTCGGTTCCCGCGGCGGCCGGAGATAAGATCGGCGAACCGCCTTGCTGTAGCTAGCAGGGCTTCGTGGCGGCGACAGGCGCTAGCGGACGAGCTCGTGGATGAGCTCGGGCTGCTCCAGGGGCAGCTGGCGCGTGGCTATGGCTCGGGCGGCGCCGCCCACGGCAGGGCTGCTGTAGCCGGCCGCTTGCGGCCACGGCCGACTTGACGGCGGCCCTGTGGAGTGCCAGGGGTGGTCGGGGTGTCTCTGCGGTGCCGGAGGAGACAGGACGCGCTAGCTGCGGTTGGCCAAGGGCGAGAACGGGCGCGGGGTGGGCGGCAGTGAGACGCGGCGGCTCGGTGCACGCGCATGCAAAACGTGCGCTCTGGGCGCGCCCAGAGCACGCACGCTAGCTGCTCGACGAAATGCCAATGCATGCCACAGGGCTTGGGTGAGGCTGGCAATTAACAGGGCTAGGCTAGGGTTTGCAAGGAAGTTAATGGACAAGGGGGTTAGGCCAGGAGACCAAGCCTGCAGTGCTAACTAAAAACCATGCCAAAACTGGCCATGCACACAAGGTGTTTGGCAAAATGCTAAAGGCATCTAGGCAGTTCTTGGAGTGGCCAAAACCTCTAGATTAGTGTCTCCTTAGGAGTAGGTGGTGGTGGTCAGGTTAGTTTGTCAAACAAAGAAACTTGTTAGTGCAAATATTTGACAAAACCAATTTTGGGAAGAAACTAAAGGCTGTCATTTCATGGACCAAAAATATTCCAATGGGTTCATGCTCTTGGACTTAAGGGTTTTGTAGGAAGGACTACAAGCAGGAAAAAGAACCATGGGTAAAAGAGCAAGTAAAAATATGGTTGCAGTACAAATCCTCAAGTTGGACCAGAATGAAAAGGAGGTTGATTCACTCAATTTTTCAAAGGACATAACTGGGTTTTTGCATAAAAATGAATAATATACTCCTACTGACCTCCCCTAATTTTGGTTGAAGTTTTAAAGAAGTATTTAAATGGGTTGTAGTGCAAAAGTGCAACTGGACCAGATTTAAAGACTTGTGGTAAAACTAAAAATCTCCAAATGACTAAGGAATATTTTTGCATAAAAGTGATTTAGAAATATCACATGACATCCCCAAATTTTGGTGAAAATTTTAGATGCATCTATCAAATGGTTGTAGTGCAAAAGAGGCTCCAAATCTTATGAAAAATCATTTTAAAAGCATAAAGCTCAGGAAAAACAATTATGCAAATAAAACCACTTATTAATAATTGTTTTATTGAGAGAGCATGGAAGTCCAATAATATTTTTGGAAAGTTTCCACTTGGGGTAAAAACTCCTCAATATTAAAGAAAAGTGGTTCTGAAATCAACAGAAAATCCAGAAAGCAAATTTTTTAAACTCATGGCAAAATTTTAATAATTAAAACATGGTTAAATTTTTGGGGTGTTACACTTCTCCGAATACTCCAAGGTAATCATCGGACATGTAAACCATGTCCGGATCTGCAAAATGATCTTCACATACCACCGTAGAGAGAACGATATTTCAGCTGACAACTTTTTAGACGACGTGACATGTCATTAAGGTCGGGTCATTATTCGAACCGTTTTCCCACAACCAGCCACAACGCATATTGCGAGGCGGTTTCCTTGACGCGTCTTGTCAAAGCAGAGATCGTGTCCCCTTATCATGAGATTCTCATCAATATGGGTATGGTTAATCCCACCACGCCATCAATTGTGGCGCTTGGGAAGTAAGCGATTATCAACGAGCAAGTGGGGAGGCGCACCGCTTTCGTCGCCTCTTATAAAGGGATAAGAGTTCCCCATTTTTACCCACGCCTTCTTCCTCCTTTGCCTACTCTTGCCCCCTCGAGCTCCAGCGCCCTAGCCCAAGTCTTCTCCGCACAGCTAAACATGTCCGGAGCAGGAGGTGATGACCCACAAGTATAGGGGATCTATCGTAGTCCTTTCGATAAGTAAGAGTGTCAAACCCAACGAGGAGCAGAAGGAAATGATAAGCGGTTTTCAGCAAGGTATTCACTGCAAGTACTGAAATAAGTGGTAACAGATAGTTTTGTGATAAGATAAATGGTAATGAGCAACAAGTAACAAAAGTAAATAAAGTGCAGCAAGGTGGCCCAATCCTTTTTGTAGCAAAGGACAAGCCTGAACAAACTCTTATAATAGGAAAAGCGCTCCCGAGGACACATGGGAATATCGTCAAGCTAGTTTTCATCACGCTCATATGATTCTCGTTCGGTACTTCGATAATTTTATATGTGGGTGGACCGGTGCTTGGGTACTGCCCTTACTTGGACAAGCATCCCACTTATGATTAAACTCTATTGCAAGCATCCGCAACTACAACAAAAGTATTAAGGTAAACCTAACCATAGCATGAAACATATGGATCCAAATCAGCCCCTTACGAAGCAACGCATAAACTAGGGTTTAAGCTTCTGTCACTCTAGCAACCCATCATCTACTTATTACTCCCCAATGCCTTCCTCTAGGACCAAATAATGGTGAAGTGTTATGTAGTCGATGTTCACATAACACCACTATAGGTTAGACAACATACATCTTATCAAAATATCGAACGAATACCAAATTCACATGACTACTAATAGCAAGACTTTTCCCTTGTCCTCAGGAACAAACGTAACTACTCACAAAGCATATTCATGTTCATAATCAGAGGGGTAATAATGTGCATATAGGATATGAACATATGATCTTCCACCAAATAAACCAACTAGCATCAACTACAAGGAGTAATCAACACTACTAGCACCAATCCCGGACTTGGAGACAAGAATTGGATACAAGAGATGAACTAGGGTTTGGAGATGAGATGGTGCTGGTGAAGATGTTGATGGAGATTGCCCTCTCCTGATGAGAGGAGCATTGGTGATGACGATGGTGATGATCTCCCCCTCCCGGAGGGAAGTGTCCCCAGAAGAACAGCTCTGCCAGAGCCCTCGATTGGTTCCGCCAAGGTTCCGCCTCGTGGCGGCGGAGTCTCGTCCCGAAAGGTTCTCCTCTATTTTTTTCTCATCGAAGACTTCATATGGGAGAAGATGGGCGTCGGAGAGCCACCAGGGGGCCCATGAGGTAGGGGGGCGCGCCGGGGGGGGGGGGGGGGGGGGGGGGCGCCCCCACCCTCATGAGCAGGGTGTGGGACCCCTGGCCTTCATCTTTGGCGACAATTTTTCTTTATTTATTTTAAAGTATTCCGTGGAGTTTCGGGACTTTTGGAGTTGCGCAGAATAGTCCTTCAATATTTGCTCCTTTTCCAGCCCAGAATTCCAGCTGCCGGCATTCTCCCTCTTCATGTAAACCTTGTAAAATAAGAGAGAATAGCCATAAGTATTGTGACATAACGTGAAATAACAGCCCATAATGCAATAAATATTGACATAAAAGCATGATGCAAAATGGACGTATCAACTCCCCCAAGCGTAGACCTCGCTTGTCCTCAAGCGAAAAGCCGATAACAATAATTATGTCCTCATGTTTAGAGGTAGAGGCGTTGATAAAAATAAAATACGGACATGAAGGCATCATGATTATTTCATAACAGCAACATATATAGATTTTGTCATATGATTACTTATGTTCAAGTGATGATCTTTTCACAAAGCCAAAATATGAATCAAAAACCTTATTGGGCACCAACAGCTATAATCTCAGTCATTGAAGCAATTGCAATTTATCATAACATCGGAAAGAGTCTATGTCAGAGCTTAAAAGCAAGTCCACATACTCAACTATCACTTAGTCCTTCGTAATTGCTAACACTCACACGATACTTGTGGTTACGGAGTTTTAATCGGACACAGAGAAGGATAGGGGCTTATAGTTTTGCCCCACAACTTTTTACCTCAAGGGTAATGTCAACAACAATAATTCATGCTCCCCCACACCCAATTTTTATATATATATATATATATATATATATATATATATATATATATCATGTTCTTTCCAACATGCTGAGCTTGCCAAAGGATAAAATGAAAAAGGAAGGGTGAAGATCACCGTGACTCTTGCACAAGGTAGAGGATAATAATAAGAGATAGGCCCTTCGCAGAGGGAAGCAGAGGTTGTCATGTGAGTTTAAGTTGATGCACAAAATCTTAATGCAAAAGAACGTCACTTTACATTGCCCCTTGTATGTGAACCTTTATTATGCAGTCCGTCGCTTTTATTGCGTCCACAACAAGTTCGTGCAAAGTTTATTTTCTCCACACTAATAAATCATGCATATTTAGAGAGCAATTTTTATTGCTTGCACCGATGACAACTTACTTGAAGGATCTTACTCAATCCATAAGTAGATATGGTGGACTCTCATGGCAAAACTGGTTTAAGGGTATTTGGAAGCATAAGTAGTATTTCTACTTAGTGCTAAGAATTGGCTAGCATGAGGGGGAAAGGTAAACTCAACACGGTAGAGGAACCATGACAACATACTTTATCTCAGATGTAAGAAAACATAACTCATTATGTTGTCTTCCTTGTCCAACATCAACTCTTTAGCATGTCATATTTTAATGAGTGCTCCCAATCATAAAAGATGTCAATGATAATATATCTATATTGAAAGAACATGCGGTGCCCCCATGTTTGGTTTTGGTAATTGATGACAATCTCTATGGACTAATGGTTGTCTTGAGTTATATTTGAAGGGTTTGTCCATAGGCTTTTCTTGGAGTCCATTTGTTGGTCTCAAGGAGAGTTTGGGATGACCACGGTGCTATTAAGGAATTATCCAAAGACCGGTCATGTGAGTGTTGAGCTTATTTCAAGCATGTCTTGAAGAATAAGAGAGTTGGAAACATTCATGTCCACCTTCAAGACATCATCCAAATGAAGAGAGTTGGAAAGATTCAACACACAAAGCACACAAGATGTACCGAGGGATCAAGTGATCCCATGGTATGGTAAGCATTGTCCATTACGCTTTGTGTGCTAACCCATGGTCTTCATGAGAGTTCTTTGTGGGGTTAGGTTGCGGTGTGCAAGTTCAAGTGATGCATCACTAAGAGATCAAGTTCCTGAAGCTTGTCGTCCATTGTGGTGACAATGGACTTGTGAAGATGAGCGAAAGAGTGGCTCACCCATGTGGAGTATGGGGGAGAAATCAACTAGTCTTCATCGAGCCAACGCAATCAAGAAAGGTGGTCCATCTTGAGGAGGAGTAGATCGTCATCATCTAGCTCAAGTGGACTTTGTGCAAGGCAAAGGTTTGCCCTTGATAGGTTTTCTATTTTACCGGTCTCATGGTAGTTGTGGGAGACCGGGTTATAGGATCGATTGCCGTACTATCAAGGGGGGCTCTCGATGAGTTGCTTGATTGTATTGTTCGTAGAGAGCTCAAACCATTGCATCCTTGCATCATCTTTATTGGTTCTTGTTTGGTTCTTCTCCTTGTGAGATTTGGAGCTTTTGGTCATTTTCATGACAAGCTCGAGTTCATCGAAAACGGAGTTCACATGCATCTTCTATGATGTTTTCAATGTTGGAGGTTCTGCCGGTTCTTCTCTGTTGGAGTTTTATCTCCTCTCTTGTTAGGCATACCTCCCCTGCCTCTCATTACTATAACCAGTCTCTGTTTTGATGCTACTCGTTGTCTTGTATCTAACAAGCTTGAGTTTGCTCAATTCGGACTTTGTTGAATTCTCTGTAGAATGAACTCCGAATTGAGAAAACCAATCACTTCTCCACCAATCACTTTTCTGCAGAAGTTCTTGCTAGTTTTCGAGGGAAAAGAGAGAGGAGATCTAGATCCACATTTCCACCAATCACTTTCTCCTCTATGTGAGGGGAACCCCTTGGATCTTGATCTTGGAGTTCTTGGTGTTCTCCTTCTTGTTCTTCCTCTCATTTTCCTCCCTAGCATTAGTTGCTTCGGTGGGATTTGAGAGAGAAGGACTTGGGCACTCCGTGTGCCCTTGCCATTGCATTTGGTGCATCGGTTTGAGTTCTCCACGGTGATACGTGGAAGTGAAGTTTGAGAAGCTTATTACTCTTGGGTGCTTGGTGCCCTTGAGCTTGTTCCTCTTGGGTGCTTGGGCGCCCTAGACGGTTGGTGGTGTTCGGAGCTCAATCATTGTGGTGTAAAGCTCCAGGCAAGCGTCGGGGTCTCCAATTAGGTTGTGGAGATTGCCCCGAGCATCTTGACGGGTTCCGGTGACCGCCCCAAGGGTTGCCAAAGTGTACTGGTTCGGTGACCGCCCCCAAGGGTTGCCATTTGTACGGGTTCGGTGACCGCCCTCAAGGGTCCCTTAGTGGAATCACGGCATCTTGCATTGTGAGAGGGTGTGAGGAGATTACGGTGGCCCTAGTGGCTTCTTGGGGAGCATTGTGCCTTCACACCGCTCCAAATGGAGATTAGCATCCGCAAGGGTGTGAACTTCGGGATACATCATCGTTTCCGTGTGCCTCGGTTATCTCTTACCCGAGCCCTTTACTTATGCACTTTACTTTGTGATAGCCATATTGTTCTTTGTCATATATCTTGCTATCACATAGTTGCTTATCTTGCTTAGCATAAGTTGTTGGTGCACATAGGTGAGCCTAGTTGTTTTAGGTTTTGTGCTTGACAAATTAACCGTTAGGTTTATTCCGCATTTGTTCAAGCCTAAACCGTAATTATTTTAAAGCGCCTATTCACCCCCCTCTAGGCGAACCTCTCTTTCCTTATTTCTTCCTATTAATTGCAACGATGACCAAAGCTATATTTGCCAACTCCCAACAACTTTAAATCATCATACTTTTTCTATGTGAAGTCATTACTTTCAACAAGATCAATATGAACTCTTGATTCCTTTTTTATTCTTTTTCTTCTAATCACCCAAAATCATGGCAAAATACTCAAGCCCTTGACTCAACACTAATCTTTATTATATAGCTCCGGACTTGATTATAAAGAAGGATCATAAAGCAAAACTCAAAACTAGATCATGCCATGACTTTATTCTACTAAATCAAGATAATACTAATAGGATCGAACTAAGAAAAACGGTAAAGATAGGAGTTGTAATGATGATACGATACCAGGGCACCTCCCCAAAGCTTGGCAGCTGCCAAGGGGAGTGCCCATACCCATGTGATTATGTCCTTTGAGGTGATGGAGGTGGTGATGATGACGGTGGATAATCGCACATCGAGCGTAAAAGTTCCTCTAACTTGCGGATAATATTCTTGAGCCCAACAATATGATCCTTCAACAAAATATTCTCCTGTGTAAGATACTTGTTCTGTATGCGGGCTAACTCAATCATCTTGAAGGCTTCAAGCTCTGTTGGAGTGAAAAGGTTAGGTAAAGGTTGAGGGATGTCTTCTTCTTTCACCACCGGAGCTTGAACCTCCATGGCCTTCTTGATCCCTTCATCCTTGTTGATTTCTTCTGGTTCCTCTCTTTTCAACTCTGTCTTCAATAGCCAAGCATCCTTGTCTTCGTTGTTGGAGGAGGGAGAAGTCATGGTGCTCTAGACCTGTCAGAAAAAACAGCTCGAAACAAGAACAAGAGAGATTTGCGTGATACGAGAGTCAAAACCTTTGGGAGTATATATAATGAATTTTTACCGACCAAAATATGTACTGTGCAAGGAAACGGAGTCCGGAGGGCACACGAGGTGCTCACGAGGTTGGGGGGCGCGCCCTCCACCCTCGTGGAGGCCTCGTGTCCTCCCCGTACTGCTTCTTATTTTTCTATTTTTCTAAATGTTCCAAAACGGAGAAATATTGCCTTAAAAATTGTTTTGGAGTCGGTTTACTTACCGTACCACATACCTATTCCTTTTCGGAGTCTGGAATGTTCTGGAAAGTGTCCCTTATGTATTCCTCCGGGGTTACGGTTTCAATAATATTAGTTTCAACATTTATAGGATTACCTGAGATATAGTGTTTGATTCTTTGACCGTTCACCACCTTCGGATTTGTGCCTGCGAAGTTGTTGATTTTTATGGCACCGGAGTGATAGATCTCCTCGATGACGTAAGGACCTTCCCATTTGGAGAGAAGTTTTCCTGCAAAAAATCTTAAATGAGAGTTGTATAGCAATACATAATCACCTACATTAAACTCATGCTTTTGTATTCTTTTGTCATGCCACCTTTTAACTTTTTCTTTAAACAGCTTGGCATTTTCATAAGCTTGGGTTCTCCATTCATCAGGTGAGCTAATATCAAATAGCCTCTTCTCACCGGCAAGTTTGAAATCATAGTTGAGCTCTTTAATAGCCCAATATGCCTTATGTTCTAGTTCTAGAGGTAAATGACATGCTTTTCCAAAAACCATCTTATGCGAAGACATACCCATAGGATTTTTATATGCAGTTCTATAGGCCCATAATGCATCATCAAGTTTTTTGGACCAATTCTTTCTAGACCTATTGACAGTCTTTTGCAAAATTAATTTGAGCTCTCTAGACTTCGGGTGATATGGAGATGCAATCCTATGATTAACGTCGTATTTAGCAAGCATCTTACGGAAAGCACCATGAATAAAGTGTGAACAACCATCAGTCATTAAGTATCTAGGGACTCCAAACCTCGGAAAAATAACTTCCTTAAGCATTTTAATAGAAGTATTATGATCAGCACTACTAGTTGGAATAGCTTCTACCCACTTAGTAACGTAATCAACAACAACTAGAATATGAGTGTAACCATTAGAGGTAGGAAAAGGTCCCATATAATCAAAGCCCCAAACATCAAATGGCTCAATAACAAGTGAATAATTCATAGGCATTTCTTGACGTCTACTAATATTACCAATTCTTTGACATTCATCGCAAGATAAAACAAACTTACGGGCATCCTTGAAGAGAGTAGGCCAATAAAACCCGGATTGCAATACCTTATGTGCAGTTCTATCTCTAGCGTGATGTCCTCCATAAGCTTCGGAGTGACACTTGCGTAGGATCTGTTCCTGTTCATGCTCAGGTACACAACATCCAATAACACCATCTACTCCTTCTTTATAAAGATGTGGGTCATCCCAAAAGTAATGTCGCAAGTCATAGAAAAACCTTTTCTTTTGTTGGTATGTGAAGCTAGGCGGTATAAATTTAGCAACAATATAATTAGCATAATCAGCATACCAAGGAGTGCTACGAGAAGTACTTATGACATTTAATTGCTCATCAGGAAAGCTATCATCAATAGGTAGTGGGTCATCAAGAACATTCTCTAGCCTAGACAATTTGTCTGCAACGGGGTTCTCAGCTCCTTTTCTATCAACAATATGTAAATCAAATTCTTGAAGCAAGAGAACACATATAATCAGTCTAGGTTTTGCATCTTTCTTTTCCATAAGATATTTAATAGCAGCATGATCTGTATGAATAGTTACTCTAGAATCAATAATATAGGGTCTGAATTTATCACAAGCAAATACAACCACTAAAAGTTCCTTTTCGGTAGTAGCATAATTTCTTTGAGAATTGTCTAGAGTCTTACTAGCATAATGGATAACATTCAATTTCTTATCAACTCTTTGCCCTAGAACAGCACCTACAGCATAATCCCTAGCATCACACATAATTTCAAAAGGTAAATTCCAATCAAGTGGCTGAACAACAGGTGCAGAGACTAATGCTTTCTTAAGTATTTCAAATGCTTCTACACAATCATCATCAAAGACAAATGGTACATCTTTTTGTAATAAATTAGTTAGAGGCCGAGAGATTTTTGAGAAGTCCTTGATGAACCTCCTATAAAATCAGGCATGACCAAGGAAACTTCTTATACCTTTGATGTCCTTGGGACATGGCATCTTTTCAATGGCATCAACCTTGGCTTTATCAACTTCAATACCTCTTTTAGAAACTTTGTGCCCTAAGACAATTCCTTCATTAACCATAAAGTGGTACTTTTCCCAATTCAAGACAAGATTAGTTTCTTCACATCTCTGCAAAACTCGAGCAAGATTGCTCAAGCAATCATCAAAAGAGGAACCATAGACGGAAAAGTCGTCCATGAAAACCTCACAAATTTTCTCACAAAAGTCAGAGAATATAGCCATCATGCATCTTTGAAAGGTAGCAGGTGCATTATATAAACCAAAAGGCATACGTCTATAAGCAAAAGTACCAAAAGGGCATGTAAAAGTAGTCTTTGATTGGTCTTTAGCCGACACAGGTATTTGAGAAAAATCAGAGTAACCATCTAGAAAGCAATAATGTGTATGTTTGCATAGTCTTTCTAGCATTTGATCAATAAAAGGTAAGGGGTAATGATCCTTCTTAGTAGCCTTATTTAATTTGCGAAAATCAATTACCATCCTATAACCTGTGATAATTCTTTGCGGAATCAATTCATCTTTATCATTAGGTACAACAGTAATACCTGCATTCTTAGGGACACAATGGACAGGACTTACCCACTGACTATCAGCAACGTGATAAATTATACATGCCTCCAGAAGCTTGAGTATTTCTTTTCTTACCACTTCTTTCATTTTAGGATTCAAACATCATTGAGGATCACAAACTAGTTTGGCATCATCTTCCAAATTTATTTTATGTTGACATAGAGTGGGACTGATGCCCTTAAGATCATCCAGAGTATATCCAATAGCTGCACGATGCTTCTTCAGAGTTTTCAATAATCTTTCTTCTTCATGCTCTGAAAGGTTAGCGCTAATAATAACAGGATATATTTTCTTTTCATCAAGATAAGCATATTTAAGATTACCAGGCAACGGTTTAAGTTCAAACACGGGATCACCCTTGGGTGGAGGAGGATCCCCTAGGATTTCAACAGGAAAATTGTGTTGCAGAATAGGTTCCTGTTTAAAGAATACTTCATCTATTTCCCTTCTTTCATTCCTGAACATATCATTTTCATGGTCTAGCAAATAGTGTTCTAAAGGATCACTAGGAGGTACAACAATAGAAGCAAGACCAATAATTTCATCCTTACTAGGCAATTCTTCCTCACGATGTTGTTTACTAAATTTAGAGAAATTAAACTCATGGACCATATCTTCCAAGCCAACAGTAACAACATTCTTTTTGCAATCTATCGTAGCATTAACGGTACGCAAGAAGGGTCTACCAAATATAATGGGACAAAAGCTATCTTGTGGAGAACCAAGAACAAGAAAATCAGCGGGATATTTGGTTTTCCCACACAAGACTTCAACATCTCTAACAATTCCCATTGGAGATATAGTATCTCTATTGGCAAGTTTAATTGTAACATCAATATCTTCTAACTCAGCAGGTGCAATCTCATGCATAATTTCTTTGTATAAGTCAATGGGTGTAACACTAGCACTAGCACCCATATCACACAAGCCATTATAACAATGATCTCCTATTTTAACAGAAATAACAGGCACGCCTACCACAGGTCTATGTTTATCTCTATCACAGGGTTTAGCAATTCTAGCAGTTTCACCAGTGAATTGAATAACATGCCCATCAATATTATCAGACAAGAGATCTTTAACAATAGCAATATTGGGTTCTACTTTGACTTGCTCAGGAGGTGTATAAGTTCTAATATTGCTTTTACGAACAACAGTTGAAGCTTTGGCATGATCCTTCATTCTAACAGGGAAAGGGGGTTTCTCAACATAAGAAGTGGGAACAATAGGATCATTATAAGTGACAGTCTTTTCTTCAACTTTAATAGGTGCAACTACTTTTACTTCTATGGGAGGATGGTATTTAAACCACTTCTCCTTGGGGAGATCAACATAAGTAGCAAAAGATTCACAGAAAGAAGCTACTATCTCAGAGTCAAGTCCATATTTAGTGCTAAACTTACGAAAATATCGGTATCCATAAAAGATTTAACACAATCAAACTTAGGTGTCATACCTGACTCCTTACCTTCATCGAGGTCCCAATCTTCAGAGTTGCGTTTAATTCTATCCAATAAATTCCATTTAAATTCAATAGTCTTCATCATAAAAGAGCCAGCACAAGAAGTATCGAGCATGGTGCGATTGTTATCAGAAAGCCGAGCATAAAAACTTTGAATAATTACTTCTCTTGGGAGCTCATGATTGGGGCATGAATATAACATTGATTTAAGCCTCCCCCAAGCTTGAGCGATGCTTTCTCCTTCGCGAGGCCAAAAATTATATATATAATTGCGATCACGATGAACAAGATGCATAGGGTAATACTTTTGATGAAATTCCAATTTCAATCTTTTATAGTTCCACGATCTCGTATCATCACATAGCCTATACCATGTCAATGCGTCTCCCTCCAAAGATAAAGGGAAAGCCTTCCTCTTAACGGCATCATCGGGTACACCTGCAAGCTTAAATAGTCCACAAATATCATCCACAAAGCGTAGATGTTCGTCAGGATGCTTTGTTCCATCTCCTGCGAAAGTGTTAGCTAGCAGTTTTTCCATCATACCCGAAGGAATCTGAAAAGAAGTTTCATTTTTAATAGGTTCAGTAGGTTCAGTAGGTTGAGGAGAAAGCGTTGGCTCAATAGGATGGGGTGAAGATACCCCGAACAAGCCCCTAAAACAATTACTTTCCATAGTAACAAGTGACAGAAAATTTCAGCACACTAAATAAAATTTTCCTTACCGAATTCCACCTACCAAAGGCGCTCACTCCCCGGCAATAGCGCCAGAAAAGAGTCTTGATGACCCACAAGTATAGGGGATCTATAGTCCTTTCGATAAGTAAGAGTGTCGAACCCAACGAGGAGCAGAAGGAAATGATAAGCGGTTTTCAGCAAGGTATTCTATGCAAGTACTGAAATAAGTGGTAACAGATAGTTTTGTGATAAGATAAATGGTAACGAGCAACAAGTAGCAAAAGTAAATAAAGTGCAGCAAGGTGGCTCAATCCTTTTTGTAGCAAAGGACAAGCCTGGACAAACTCTTATAATAGGAAAAGCGCTCTCGAGGACACATGGGAATATCGTCAAGCTAGTTTTCATCACGCTCATATGATTCGCGTTCGGTACTTTGATAATTTGATATGTGGGTGGACCGGTGCTTGGGTACTGCCCTTACTTGGACAAGCATCCCACTTATGATTAACCTCTATTGCAAGCATCCGCAACTACAACAAAAGTATTAAGGTAAACCTAACCATAGCATGAAACATATGGATCCAAATCAGCCCCTTACGAAGCAACGCATAAACTAGGGTTTAAGCTTCTGTCACTCTAGCAACCCATCATCTACTTATTACTTCCCAATGCCTTCCTCTAGGCCCAAATAATGGTGAAGTGTTATGTAGTCGACGTTCACATAACACCACTAGAGGTTAGACAACATACATCTTATCAAAATATCGAACGAATACCAAATTCACATGACTACTAATAGCAAGACTTCTCCCTTGTCCTCAGGAACAAACGTAACTACTCACAAAGCATATTCATGTTCATAATCAGAGGGGTAATAATGTGCATATAGGATCTGAACATATGATCTTCCACCAAATAAACCAACTAGCATCAACTAAAAGGAGTAATCAACACTACTAGCAACCTACTAGCACCAATCCCGGACTTGGAGACAAGAATTGGATACAAGAGATGAACTAGGGTTTGGAGATGAGATGGTGCTGGTGAAGATGTTGATGGAGATTGCCCTCTCCCGATGAGAGGAGCGTTGGTGATGACGATGGTGATGATTTCCCCCTCCCGGAGGGAAGTGTCCCCCGTAGAACAGCTCTGCCGGAGCCCTCGATTGGTTCTGCCAAGGTTCCGCCTCGTGGCGGCGGAGTCTCGTCCCAAAAGGTTCTCCTCTATTTTTTTCTCATCGAAAGACTTCATATGGGAGAAGATGGGCGTCGGAGATCCACCAGGGGGCCCACGAGGTAGGGGGGCGCGCCCGGGGGGGGGGGGGCGCCCCCACCCTTGTGAGCAGGGTGTGGGCCCCCTGGCCTTCATCTTTGGCGATGATTTTTCTTTATTTATTTTAAGGTATTCCGTGGAGTTTCAGGACTTTTGGAGTTGCGCAGAATAGTCCTTCAATATTTGCTCCTTTTCCAGCCCAGAATTCCAGCTGCCGGCATTCTCCCTCTTCATGTAAACCTTGTAAAATAAGAGAGAATAGCTAGAAGTATTGTGACATAACGTGAAATAACAACCTATAATGCAATAAATATTGACATAAAAGCATGATGCAAAATGGACGTATCAGGAGGCAAGTGGGTGGCCTCCACCGTGAAAGAGAAGGATATCGTGAATCTTCGGGCGGCCGGATACTTGGCCGCAGACATCGCGCACCGGCTACCGGACAAAGGGCAGGCCATTCCAACCCCAGAACCCCATGAGAGGGTCGTGTTCGTCGCCCACTTCATCCGTGGACTGGGATTTCCACTTCATCCCTTTGTCCGCGGGCTCATGTTCTACTACGGGCTAGATTTCCATGATCTAGCCCCAAATTTCGTCCTCAACATCTCGGCGTTCATCGTCGTATGCGAGGCCTTCCTCCGCATCGAGCCTCACTTTGGCCTGTGGCTGCAAATCTTCCGCGTGAAGCCGAAGATTGTGAGCGGCCAGCAAGCGGAGTGCGGAGGGGCCATGGTGGGCAAGATGCCTAATGTCACCAAGCTTGAAGGCTCCTTTGCGGAGACCGTGAAGGGGTGGCAGTCGGGGTGGTTCTACATCACCGAGCCGTGCGGTGCCAACTAGGCAGCGGCCCCCGAGTTCCGATCCGGAGCCCCCATGCGGCTCACCTCCTGGGAAAAGAAGGGCCTGGCCTGGGGCGAACCTACAGAGCTGACCGGGCTCCAAATCTGCATCAAGAGCATGAAGGACAAGACCATCAAGCTTGTCAACGTGATCCATGTCATACTTGTTCGCCGGATTCTTTCGTGCCAAAGGCGGGCGTTTAACTTGTGGGAGTTCGTCCCAGCCGAACACCAGACGCTTCGGAGGCTCTTCGACATGACGCATAAAGAAGCGTGGAAGGCGCTGTTCAAGGCCTCCGAAGTACCTCCTCCCACATCCGAGGACCGTGGACTTCACGCCGCACGGCCTCCAAGTGCGGTGAGTTTTCTGACTACCACTGGAGTCAGCTCTTCCTAGTATATTCGTGGGGGAGTCTTAAGTAATTGTGCATACTTAATCAGGATTACGTGGAGATAGCGGAGCGGATTGACTGTCCGGCTCCGCTGCCAAAAGGTCTAGCTGATGCTCTCCTGATGGAGATGCTAGTCCTGGTGCCCTACAAGGCACCGGAGAAGAAGGCCGAAAAGAAGGCCCCGGGGACCAGGAAGGGTCTCCGGCGTAAGGTTGTGCCGGAAGCCTCGTCTGAAGATGAAGAGGCACACTCCTCCCCCGAAGGGGAGGAAGAAGAAGAAGAAGCCGCACCATCCGAAAAGGATGAGGGGCCTAAGGAGGCGAACCAGGGGGCCGGGAGAGGCCCCCGGTGCAAGGCCATCATTCCCTCGTCGTCTGACGACGACGAGGCAGATTCCTCCCACGGAGGCGGGGGGAAGCAAGAAGAAACTCTACCTCCCCGCACTAGGGAGGAGAAAAAGAGGAAAGCCGCCCCGGAGGGGGAGGCTAGGACGTCCAAGAAGGGAAAGGTGTCCCTTCCGGACTACTCCGCTACGGCCGCCCATAGCGAGGAGGGGTGGCTGCCCAGGGGGAAGCCCCTAGCACGATCGTAAGTATCCGCACTCTATCGTGATTTTACTTCATAGTCTTTTATAACACCGAACATATATGCAGTCCGGCCAGGGCTCATCCCGAGGTCTCGTCTTCGGATGGGTCCCTGAGCGATTCAGCGATGAACTCGCTCCCGACGGCCACTACTCCTCAACCCGCGGATGACACAGAGGTGTTGTCCCAAAGGCTCCCAGAGCGGGGGGAGGTGACTCTGGAGACGCCTCAAGGAGAAGCTCCAGATGTCGGACACGCGGGGTTTAAGATCCCCGCGGATCATGTCGATGAGAGCCGTGGTAGGCCGGGCTCTCAACCGAACACTGTTCCAGAACCCCCAACGGTTCCGAACTCAGGCGGGCAGCCCCTCGTTAGGGAGGGCGAGCCGTCCGTGCCGAGGACATCCGCTACGCCCGAGGCGTCGGATTGTCTGCTGGAAGCGCTTCGAGGCGCTTCCATGGATGAAGAGCACCGTACTCTTATGAGTGTGGTGATTCAGAAGGTTTTGTCCGCCAAGAGCGGACTAACCGAAGCTTGCACCAGCCTCCTGACAGGCTTTCAGGTAAGTAAAAAATGTGTGAAATTACCACCCGATAGGTAGTAGCCCCTGATACTCTGTTTGGTGTTCGGAAAGAAAAGCCAAATGGAGGGTCAATTATAATCCGCAGGAGTCTAATAATAAATGTGCATGTGAATGAGCAGGCTATGCTGCTTGCCGCTGTGACGCCCCAAGACTGACGATCCAGAAGACTTCCATATTTCTTGTGACCTTCATGTGTTTTTTATTTGTGCTTGCTCTATTTTTTTGCATCACGTCATCATGCTAGCATGTCATTTAATTTTTAAAACCTCAACTAAATAAATTGCATAGATCTTTTGATCTATTTAAATCGAGAGAATTCACATGGTGATTTCTCTTTATAACATATCCTCCTAATATTTATGGAGCTATTATAAATATTCCATTATTTCGAATTGATCATAACACACTTGCAAATAAATCCCAATGCCTTTGTTATCGCAATTCTTGGCCTCTAACTTTGCCATATATCCTTTTCATCACTTTTCCAAGCACCACCTAATTTCTCAACATTTTTTTGGACCTTTCAAATGCCCACTTCTTATTCAAACCCATTTGAATTTAATTCAAATGAGTTCGAATCCAATCTTCACCCATGCTCACTTGCTAGTTGTCTTGGTTCAAGCTCATTTTTATGAGTCTAGGAAAATTGTCCTCGTTCCCAAATTCTTTCCCTAACCCTCTCTTTCTTTTCTTCTCTCTAATTCTTTTCTGCTGAAGAATATGAGGGAGAGAGAGCCCAGCCATGCCTCTTGGGCCTAACCAACCAGACCGACCCGTTCCCATAGCCCACCTAAACCCTTCCTATAACCCTAGCCCCGATCAAAGCCCCACACTCTCCCTCGTTCCCTCCAGTGCGCCGCCACCACCTACGCACGCTCGTGCCTCACCCGATCGCTTGCAGTCAGGCAGCTCCGCCAGCCGTCGTCGACCTCACTAGCCGGCAAGCCTCCCCTCGTGCCGTCCCCGGCTCATTCGCCTTGCCGGCCCCTCTACCCCTCCACACCTTCTCCTCGTCGCCTCCTCCCTCTGTTGCGCGCGAGGCCGTTCAGCCCCGTGCCTCTGCCGACCCTGCCATCGCCCGGTCATCTATCCTCCCTCCGTTCGTTCCTGCTCCACCGTTGGAGATCGCCAGGTCCGGCGACCCCTCGTCCAGCGCGCCCTCTCCTTCCTTGCCGGGTTTCTCCTCTACCCGTGTTCGCACCTCGCCGCTCCCCTCGGCCTCCCACGGTTGCTCTGTTGCCGTCGCCTTGCTTCCCGCGCTTCTCCTATGCTGCACCTCCAACGACGGGCCTCGGGAACGAGCAACTTACTAGGCCTTCTCTCGTGTAGGCCTCCTCGCCGCTTCCTGGACCAGGTGCCCCGCCTCCTGCTCCGGCCAAGGTTCCTTCGCCTCCAAGCCGCTGCTCTGCTTCTTGAGCTGCCGCTCGAGGCTGTAACCCTGTGTGTGCGACAAGACCACCTAGTACTTGTTGGACTCAAGGAACATCAAGACCAAGACCGCCCCGAACCACGTCGTCTCACCGGATCGTCAAGGCCATCTCGGTTTTTTGCAAGTACCCTTATGCCCGAAGACGTTGGATGCGCCAAGTTCCACTACGACATGCACCACTACTGTCGCTGAGGGTTTCGTCAAGCTCAAATACATCGACTACGAATGGTGATGACCCCAAACATCTACAGAAAGTGTACGACTACGAGCCGTGTACGACTACCGTCGCCAAGACCGTGAGTACCACTACTTCCCACGACGACCCGTGAATGACTACTTCCACTACGAACTTGATCCGTTCCGAAAACGCACGCTTCGAAGGTATAATCCGAGACGACCGCGATGAGATGCCCTTGTGTGGATGAGATGTACCACTTGTTTGCACCGTGCCCGTTTGTTTCGTGCACGTCCCTCTTTTGCCATGCCACCGTCACGTGGGAACCCGATAGTCGGGATCACCCCACCATCTTTTGCATGTTCCGCACATCCACACGTTCTTTTGCACCAACATCTTGACGAGTTGCCGGGTCATCGAAATGTTGCCATGGCACCATTTCCGTTGTCGTTGCCGTGGCACCCCTTTTGTTCCGCCATGGTGACCAAATGCTTCATAACATGCTCATGTCAACATTTTCATAAAATTGCATAAAACTTGCATATGTCATCCGCATCATGATAACAACAATTAAAATGTTTAAAATTGTTGTTTGCGTTAAATTGCTAAATAACATATGGGGATTTCTGGAATTGTTGTTGAAAGTGCGTTATATCGACTAGAGGGGGGGGGGTGAATAGGCGATATTTATGAATTCTTCACTGAGGAATTTGCCGGTGAGGAAATTCCTTAGCGAAGAACTACTTGCAGCGGAATAAGTACTCAGAAGTAAGCATGACAGCATACACACGTAGTCATCATGATGAAATGAAGACAAACACAGAGTACAGAAAGCGTAAACACAGGATAACACAAGATGAAGACAAACAGACTAAAGAAATTGAACTGAGGAAATTGAGAAAGTCTTCAGTGTCATAGAGATCTCTCTTTTTAGCAAGCTGGAACTCATGAGTATTTAGCCTCTCGAGGATATCAGCGGGATCTAGTGACTTGTAATCAGCACACTCTTGAATCATCAGTGCCAGAGTGTCAAATGACGAATCGAGTGATCTCAGGAATTTCTTCACCACCTCATGATCGGTGATGTCAGTGGTACCGAGCGCTTGAAGCTCATTTGAGATATCAGTGAGGCGATCGAAGGTTTCCTGAACATTTTCATTGTCGAGTCTTTTGAAGTGGTTGAAGAGATTGTGAAGAACGTCAACACAAGAGTCACGTTGAGTTGAGACTACTTCATTTACTTTGGAGAGCCTATCCCAGATAAGCTTAGCAGTTTCCAAAGCACTCACTCTACCATACTGCCCTTTACTCAAATGACCACATATGATATTCTTCGCTTGAGAATCAAGTTGCTTTAATCTCTTCACATCAGCAGCATTCAGGGAAGGTGTGACTGAGGGAACACCATTTTCCACAATGTACCAGAGATTGTTGTCAATTGCTTCAAGATGCATTCGCATCTTATTCTTCCAATAGGGGTAGTCCGTGCCATCGAAGGTAGGACACCCAGCAGAGACCTTGATCATACATGCGGTCGATATAACTGGAACTCCAGGTGGTTAAACCAAAATCACACAGAACAAGGGAGTACCTTGCTCTGATACCAATTGAAAGTGCATTATATCGACTAGAAGGGGGGTGAATAGGCGATTTTTATGAATTCTTCACTAAGGAATTTGCCGGTGAGGAAATTCCTTAGTGAAGAACTACTTGCAGCGGAATAAGTACTCAGAAGTAAGCTTGACAGAATACACACGTAGTCATCATGATGAAATGAAGACAAACACAAAGTACAGAAAGCGTAAACACAGGATAACACAAGATGAAGACAAACAGACTGAAGAAATTGAACTGAGGAAATTGAGAAAGTCTTCAGTCAAAGTCTTCAAACACAGATATGAACAATCACTCAACACAGTAATGAAGAAATGAAAGAGTTGAGGAGATAGAACCAATAAGGTTGGTGAAGACAATGATTTGGTAGACCAGTTCCAACTGCTGTCTCAGTTGTACGTCTGGTTGGAGCGGCTAAGTATTTAAACTCGAGGACACACAGTCCCGGACACCCAGTCGCTGAGCACGCAGCTCAAGACACCAAGTCCTCACCGTATTCTCCATGAACTAAGGTCACACAGACCTAGTCCAATCACTCGTGGTAAGTCTTCAGGCGACTTCCAAACCTTCACAGACTTCGGTCGCTCGGCGATCCACAATTCCTCTTGGATGCTCTAGACCATGACGCCTAACCGTCTGGAAGAAGCACAGTCTTCAAAGGTAACAAGCGTCAGATCCATGCAGGATCAATCTCTTCAGTGATGCTCAATCACTTTGGGTTTGTAGGTGTTTCGGGTTTGGGATTTTCCTCACTCGATGATTTTCGCTCAAAGTCCTCGGAGGATGGGTTGCTCTCAAATGACAAGTGTCAGTTTCTCTCGGAGCAGCCAACCAGCTAGTGGTTGTAGGGGGCGGCTATTTATAGCCTAGGGAACAACCCGACATGATAAGACATAAATGCCCTTCAATGATATGACCGTTATGTGGATAAGATATTTTGGGACAGCTGGCGCGTAGCACAACAATGGTCGGAAATTTGACTCTCAAATTCCTCAGGGCTATCATGTTCCTCACTGTGTAGGCAATCCGCACTGGCGAATTCCTAACTCCTCAGTCAGAACAAATTCCTCTGCGACCAGAAGAACTTCGTCTCTGTCATGAAGAAATTGACTGAACTGTATGAGATTTCCAATGGCTTCACTCGAAAGGATTGGTAGGTGTAGGATTTTGAGTTGAGCATCACATGAATTTTTTTCCTTAGTATTTCCTCGACCCCCTTTAACAGTACGGTGTTTACTATGACTCAAGAAAGAGAAAAACAAAACTATGAAAACGAAAGTCTTCAAGCTTCATATTCCTTGCATGAATATCAAGTCTTGACAGACACACCAATTTCTTCACTTTCAAAGTCTTCAGGAATACCAAAATCTTCAGTCGAAGATATTCATTTTTAGGGGTCGACTTTCTCTGTAAATATCAAACTCCTCATAGACTTATAGACCTGTGTACACTCATATACACATTAGTCCCTTAACCTATAAGTCTTCAATACACCAAAATCACTAAGGGGCACTAGATGCACTTACAATCTCCCCCTTTTTGGTGATTGATGACAATATAGGTTAAGTTTTCAACGGGAATAAACATATGAAGTGTAAGTACTGATATTGAGGAATTTGATTGCAAGATATAGAAGAACTCCCCCCGAAGATGTGCATAGTGAGGAATTTGCTTTTGAAGCAATGCACACTTGAAGAGTTGAATCATGGAGATCTCCCCCTATATCTTGTAATTCATACATGCATTTGACATATAATATGAAGAATTTGAAATGCATGATGAAATATGGTGCCTGAGGTGTTCAGCATGCGTGAAATAATATCAACGAGGAACAAGCATGCAGAATTAGAGCACAGTGCATCAAAAGTATCAGAGCACCATCGGGTTTAAGATTACAACTCGATCCATTAAAAGTTTCAGAAGAGCGTGAGTTGTAACTTAGCAAAAAAAACGCCCATATAATAGACCCGCTTGAATACTAACTCAGATTTCTCCCCCTTTGTCATTGAATGACCAAAAGGATCAAAACTGAGGACTAACGCCCCTGAAGATGGAGGAGCGCCAGCGTAGTCGGGGTCGGTTGTCGTAGTAGGGCCTGCCGCAGTGTTGTCCAAGTCTTCATTTTCATCAGTGTCGCGCGATGAAGAATAGGAGCTGGCCACCAAGGAAGGAACCTTGACCTTCTTGAATTTCTTCGGTGGAGGTGCAGACCAGTCAAATTCTTCTTTGAGACCCATGCTCTTCAGATCTTCTGCACTGTAGACATGAGATAGAACATCCCAGGTACGGTTGAAGGTTTCATGGAGGTAGTATTGGTTTTTCTTCACTGCATTGTGTGTTTAGGTCATGTTGTAACGAATTGAACCAAACTGACGCTTGACCCATTTATGATTGCGATCAACTTTCTGATGAAGATTGAGGAGTAACTCACGATCAGTCATCATCCTGGGTGCTGTGGCTTGAGGAATTTGCTTGGCAGAGGTGTTGGCGGCAGAGTCATGTGTGGCAGAGTCATCATTGGTGGAGTAGGATGCAGCCTTGCAAAATTGACCATCCAATGGACGAATGCCTTCATCTATCACAGCAGTTGCCTTGCCTTTTTCATCAGCTGAAGAAAATGTCCGTTTGAGGACTTCAATTGGAGGCAAGTAGCTGCCATGGTTCAGAGTATCAGCCTTGTAGTTGAGTGAAGACCTTGTCCTGATGAACCTCATAATCCATGGCGCATAAGGCTTCAGCTCAAATGGTGACATAGCAATATTTGCCAGAGTCCTCATGAAGAAATCATGGAAGTTGACGGGAACACCATGAATGATATTCAAAAGGATATTCTTTATGATGCCAACGACTTCTTCATCATTTGAGTCGTGGCCTTTGATAGAACTCATTGTCTTCGTCAGAATGCGATAGACAGTCCGAGGCACATACAGTAATTCCTTGACGAGGAATTTGGTTCGTGGGGCCTGCCCTGGCTTCAAAGGCTTCATCAGCACTTGCATGTAATGATTTGTAAGCTCATGTTCACTGTAGACGCAACGAGCACCATCAAGGGGAGGACTGAGTGGGAGGGAACAAAGCAATTCAGTTGCTGGTGCCTTGTAGTGAATATTTTCTGACATCCAGTCCAGCACCCATGAGTTCACATCTTCAGAATTTCCTGTGATGTGCAGCGTTGCAAAGAATTGAAGAATGAGTTCTTCATTCCAATCACAGATGTCAGTGCAGAAATTCAGCAATCCAGCATCGTGAAGAACACTGAGGACTGGCTCGAAGCACGGCAGAGATTCCATGTCCACGTGAGGAATGTGTGCATGATCGAAGACTTTGTCTTTGCCGAATAGCACAAAGGAATAGAAATTTGCTTGACTAGCAGTCCAGAAATGCCTCTTCCTTATGCGAGCAGAATCATAGGGATTGTAGTCAGTGAAGAACACATGCTCGTTGAAGAAATCAGCAGCCTTGAACTTTTGCTTCTTTGAGAATGGATACTTTGGCTTGGGCACAGGAGTGTCAGTGAGTTGCATCACAACCTCAGGAATCACAACCTCTGGTTCTTCAGGCTGAGGAATTTCTGGTTCCTCTTCAGTGGCGGTCTGCATGTTCAAAGTATCAGCAGTAGCAGTTTCTTCAGCACTAGTGGCTGGAATTTCTTCATGCACAGACGAGGTGGGATGAGTTTGTTCAGAGCCCATTTGAACGGTTGGTGCAGGGGACTGAGGTATTTGCTGTAGTGGTGTGAAGTGTGGAGAATTGGGATGCTGACTTTCCCAAAAGTCATCATTCATCACAGGCGTAGTGCATCCAATATCCACGTCTTCATCTTCAATTTCTTCAACGCCAGCCTCTTCAGCTGTGAACTGAGGCATTGGCGAGGAAGCAATAGGTGTTAAAGGGATCGCATCCACTTCAATTTCTTAATCAATCTGCTCCGACGAAGCAGCAGAATGATTTTCTTCATCAGATCCGCTAGGGATCACATATTCTTCACCAAAAGGAACAAGGTCCTTTGATGGCATGGTGGAAATCGGAACATCATCAATTGGATTCTCAAGTGAGCTGGTCATAGTCTTCATTTTCTTCGGAGCTGAAGAATCTGAAACAGATGATGCTTTCCTTTTCTTCACTGCAGCTCTCTCTGCAGCCTTGGTCTTCTTCACATCTGATGCAGATGGAAGGGTAGAAGTTCGTGTAGGCGCAGGAGGAGCTGAGGAATCTGTTTGAATTTCCTTAGGCGCAACTGATGAAGTTGCCCTGACTTCTTTATTTTCTTCAGGCGCACCACTAGCGGATGCCCTGGCAATGTCTTCAGCGGCTAGAATGGAGTCATCAGCCCTGGAGCTAGCATTTTCATCAGCATCCTGACTTTGGCTCCTTGCCAATCAGCATAATAAGCATTGAAATCATTGTTGAGGGCTTTGATTTCAGACTGGATTGTGAGGAGTTCATCAGTTGTCATTTTGACAATGTTTTTCCTCAGGAACTTCTCTTTCCTGAACTGAGCCTTCTTGATTTGTCTGGCCTTCTCAAATTTCCATTTTTCTTCATTGATGAAATGGGTCAGCACGTGACTTTGGCCAGGAGTCAAGTGAAAATAAGGCATAGGAGTGTTTGGGTCCTTGTGGCAGAGATCAATGTAGTCGAGGATCACCTTTGGATCCAAAAGCAGTGGCACAATTGTGCCTTTGGCTCAAGCGGCCCTTTCTTGCCTGTCTCTGATGATTTCTGCAAGTTCATCATCATCAGCTTCATCGTCAGATGGCACTTGGAAGGCAAACTGTTTCTTCTTCGGACTAGGCCGAGGACCTCGTCCAGCAGTTGCCTTGGTCTTCAGCAGAGTGGGGCCTGATGAAGAGTTTGGTGCAGCCAAGGAACTCACTGAGACACCAGATGCAATAGAGATGCCTGCAATCCTTTGGCATGTGTCCAAATGTACAGGTGTTGAGGACTTTGCCGGAGCAACTGAGGACTTTGGAGGAGCAGGAGCAGCATGAGGAACTGGCCGTGAGGGCTTTGCTGAGGAACTTGGCCGTGAGGGCACAGTTGGTGAAGCACTTGGCTTGTGAGCGGGCTTCTTTGCCATTGATTTTCTAGGCTTGTCAGAGGCCTTTGTGGAAGCAGCAGCAGCAAAGTCTTAATTAAATTTCCTCACTGCTTCTTTGGCTTGTCTTGCCAACTTGGCTTGGCGTTTGGCCCATTCTTCAGGAAAATCCTCACCACGCTTGATGCTGGTGGGGTCAGCTTCTTGACCAGGTTCCAATGGAGCTCTTGGGCATGGAGGATTTAGAGCGAATTTCTTCATATACTTTGGAGTTACATATCTGTACTCCCTCCATTCTCTTGCCCATCTCCTTTCAATCCTCTGTATGCGCACCTTGCGCTGATTTTTGTTCTCCTTTCCGAACTTAGCCTCATCAAGTGTGCAATAGTCAGCATAGATGTCCTCAGGTATTTCAAACGCAGTCATGACTTCAGGCTTCTTTCCTCCTTTCTGTGGTTTCTTACCTTCTGCCATATTCTTCAGTTGAGGAATTTGAACAATCGAATTCTCTAAAGAAGTATGCAACTTTTCTTTGAGGAACGCTGCAAATGAGTTAAGCTGATGAGAACCTAGTGATTCAGCAGCGGACATGAGTACCTGTGAACAGAGTATAGTTGCGAGGAATTTGAAGAGGTCATATGCGTTCTCAGAAGGTTTTCAAAATGAACAAGTTTGAGGAAGTTGACCAGACGAGTCTTGAAGAATTCCACTAAGCGTACTTTGTCTTAGGTTCCAGAGTTGTATAGATTGACGATCCACACAATTGAGGAATCTTGAAGAAAAATGATGCTTAGGGAAACGAATCAAGAACAGATGACTAGTGAGGTGTTTTGTGTGTGAGGATTTGAAGAATAAAACACCTTTGAAGATTTTGTGGAGAACATTTGAATCAAAGAGGGCAGTAAAAGTAACTTTTAATTACCCTGGATGAAGAACCCGATGAACTGAGAAGTGTAGATTTGAAGCTCGTCAGTTCAAATCTTCCACGCCTTAACTTGGCGGAGGAAGACAGCTACGGCAGGGGCAGTGTGAAGATTTCCGTGGCCGGCGTGAGTACGGCGGCTACGAGGTCGAGGCAGTGAAGCTCTTCCTCACCGGCGACGATGGAGTAGCAGCGGCGCTAGGGTTTGAGAAGCTCGAGCGAGAGAGAGAGCGGTCGAGCGAAGTAAAGGAAGTGAGGAAGGGGTGAGGGGGTATTTATAGTCGCAGTGAAAAGCTGTTTGCCCGAAGATTTAGGACGAACATGCCCCTGACCCTTCTCATTCACTTGACATGTGTCACCCACGTACTGAAAAGTGGAGATTGTGTTATATCGTGGGTGAATAGATAAGTCTATCGTGGGATGCGGAACGGTTTGAGCGGCAAAACCGAACATTTGGAGATTAGTTTTAAAGTTCTGTTCACAATTTCTTCAGCTGACAGGGACACAGTGAAGATTTTGAACGAGTTTCAAATAGAACGCACATGAAGAATTTGCGAATAGATTGGGTTGAGTATAGCATAGAGGAGGAAGGGTCCGATCACATTCACTTAGCAGAAAATGCAACTTGAAGAAATAGCCATAGTGAATGCTGTAGAGGACATAAACCCATATATATATATATACATATATATATATATATATATATATATATATAGCCAATGAAGAAAAACAACGGAAACAGTGAAGATTTTGCAAAGTTGAAGAATTTGAAAAACTGAAGAATTTCAAAAAATGAGGAAAACTCAAATTGAAGATTTTCAACTTTTGTGGTTGCGTGACCCACCGTATAAGAATGATGATTTCAGACACCGCGTACAATTGTCGTAGGGTTCTGAGAATCAAATTCTTCATTAATTTCTTCACACTTAGAGCGTTATTCTTCATTGATTGAAGAAAAACGTTTCTTCATGTGTTGCACATCTAAGTCATCAATTTTGCATAAATGTTAGGATGTGTGTCCTTTTCAAAGAACATTCGAAGACTCTAAGATATTTAGCTCACACCGCAACTTGCTAAATCTCTTCTCATCCAAGGGCTTTGTGAAGATATCGGTTAGCTGTTCTTCAGTCTTCACTTCAACACATGATCACGAAGAAAATGATGACGAATCTGAATGTGCTTTGTCTTTGTGAGCAATCTTGATGGCACTCTCATTGTCACAGTAGAGAGGCACATTCTTCATGTTGATGCTGTAGTCCTTGAGAGTTTGCTTCATCCACAGCAATTGAGCACAGCAAGAACCAGCAGCAATGTACTCAGCTTCTGCAGTAGACAGTGATATGCAGTTCTGTTTCTTCGAGGACCAACAGACCAAAGATCATCCGAGGAAATGACAAGTACCAGATGTTGACTTGCGGTCCACACGATCACCAGCATAGTTAGAGTCAGAATATCCAATGTGATCAAAAGTAGAGCCCTTGGGGTACCATAGTCCTAGTGTTGGTGTGTGAGCTAGATATCGAAGAATATGCTTCACAGCCTTATGGTGTGATTTCTTCAGTGTAGCTTGAAATCGGGCACACATGCAAACACTAAGCATTATATCTGGCCTAGATGTACATAAGTACAATAAATAACCAATCATGGAGCGGTATACCTTGTGATCGAAGTCAATACCATTTTCATCAGTGCATAATGGCCATTTGTGGGCATAGGAATTTTGACTCCTTTGCAATCTTGCATGCCGAATTTCCTCAGAACATCCTTGAGGTATTTCTCCTGAGATATGAATATGCCATTGTGCTGTTGACGAATTTGAAGACCTAAGAAGAATTTCAACTCTCCCATCATAGACATTTGATATTCTTCACTCATCATATAGGCAAATTCATCACTATAACGTTGGTCAGTACAGCCAAAGATAATATCATCAACTTATATTTGACACACAAACAGTTCACCATCATAAGATTTAGTAAAGAGAGTAGGGTTGAGTGAACCGGGTGTGAAGCCATTCTTCACGAAGAATTCCTTCAAAGTATCATACCACGCCCGAGGGGCCTACTTGAGGCCATAGAGGGCCTTGTTGAGTCTGAAGACTTTGTGAGGATTCTTTGGATCTTCAAAACCTGGGGGTTGAGCAACATATACTTCTTCCTCAAGCTTACCATTGAGGAATGCACTTTTCACATCCATTTGATATAAGGTGATATTATGATGGTTAGCATAAGCAAGTAATATGCGAATAGCCACAAGTTTAGCAACAGGTGCAAAAGTTTCATCGAAATCAATTCCTTCAACCTGTGTGTAGCCTTGAGCTACAAGTCATGCCTTATTCCTCACCACAAGGCCATTTTCATCTTTCTTGTTGCGGTAGATCCACTTTGTGCCAATGATATTATGCTTGCGAGGATCTGGATGTTTGACCAGTTCCTAGACATTGTTGAGCTCGAACTGATGTAATTCTTCTTGCATGGCCAGAATCCACTCAGGCTCCAGAAATGCTTCATCTACCTTAGTGGGCTCTGTGATAGAGACAAAAGCATAGTGCCCACAAAAGTTAGATAAATGTGAAGCTTTTGAGCGTGTGAGAGGACCTGGTGCTTCAATGTCATCGATGATCTTTTCAACTTGCACTTCTTCTGCAACGCGAGGATGAGCTGGTTGTTGTCGAGGAATTTGATCAGCATTTTCTTCAGCACCATTTTCTTCAGCATTTTCCTCAGGTACATTAGCTCGACGATCTTCGCGTTCTGGAATGAATTCTTCAGCAGATTCTTTGGTAGGAATGACATCCTCAGTAGCCTTGAACTTGATAGAATCTTCAGGTGCTAGTTCATCTATCACAGAAGGTAGGTGCTCTCTTTGCGAGCCATAAGTTTCATCGAACCACACATCTACAGTTTCAGCAATCTTGTGAAGAGCGATGTTGAAGACTCTGTAGGTGTGCGAGTCTTTCCGTAACCAAGCATAAAACCTTCATGTGCTTTTGGTGCGAATTTAGCATTGTGATGAGGATCCCTAATCCAACATTTAGCACCGAAGACTTTGAAATAACTCACATTGGGTTTCTTGTCAGTGAGGAGTTCATAGGCAGTATTCTTGAAGAATTTGTGGAGATATACTCTATTGATGATGTGGCACGCGGTATCAATTGCATCAATCCAAAAACGATGAGGCGTTTTGTATTCATCAAGCATAGTGCGAGCCATATCAACAAGAGTTCTGTTCTTGCGCTCCACGACGCCATTTTGCTGAGGAGTATAAGGAGCAGATAACTCATGAGTAATACCAAGTTCATCAAGATAGTCTTTAAGACCAGAATTCTTGAACTCAGTTCCATTGTCACTCCTGATGTGCTTGATCTTCACACCAAAGTTGGTTGAAGCCCTCGAGGAAAATCGTTTGAAGACTTCCTGCACTTCATGTTTGTAAGTAACAATGTGTACCCATGTGTAATGAGAGTAATCATCAACAATAACAAAGCCATATAGAGATGCATCATTAGTCATAGCAGAATAATGATTAGGACCGAAGAGATCCATGTGAAGCAATTCAAATGGTCGAGTGGTGGTCATGATAGTCTTCGCTGGATGCTTGGCCTTAGTCATCTTCCCAGCTTCACAGGCTCCGCACAAGTGATCCTTGAGGAATTTGACATTCTCAATGCCAATGACATGCTTCTTCTTCACGAGCATGTGCAGATTCCTCATGCCAGCATGACCAAGTCGTTGATGCCATAGCCAGCCTTCTGAAGCTTTTGCAAGTAAGCACACGACAGGTTGTGGTCTTGTAGAGAAATCAACAATGTACAAGTCTCCTCTCCTAAAGCCTTTGAAGACTTTGGAATTGTCAGCTTCCATGATCACAACACAACGATACTTGCCAAAGACAACAACCATATCAAGATCACAAAGCATTGAGACTGACATGAGGTTGTATCCTAAGGACTCTACAAGCATGACTTTGTCCATGTGTATGCCCTTAGAGATCGCAACCTTACCTAGACCCAATACCTGATTTTTGCCTTTCTCGGCGAAGATGATATGCTTCAGATGTGACGGTGTTAAGGGAGCATCCATCAATAGATTCTTGTCACCAGTCATGTGATTTGTACATCCACTATCGAGGACCCACTCATTTGCTTTGGGTTGATCATCCTGTAGATGTATTAGTGCAGCTTACAAACTCATATACTTCATCAGTGAAGAATATGACATCAGTATCATCAGTTCAATTTCATCAAGCAATAGCACAGATAAGCAGTGTGAGGACGTGTGAAATGAAAGTTCATTTCATCATGATTCGCCTGCGTCCTTTCAGGCACTGTTCAGGTCTCCGGCAAATTCTTCAGTCGTTTTGAGCACGACGGGAGACCTGACCCAGCATAAAAGATTAGTTCTTTTTCTTCACCACCCACATCTAGAGGGGTGGCAAAGAATTCATCACTCTGCGAGCACCATATGAGAAAGGTGGCATGGACGCCAGTCCACTTTGTTTCACATAAGAGGGGTTAGGGTAAGCATATGAATAAGCAGAGAAATTCTTCGAGGACTTATGAACATAATGATTTGAAGAATAATGCACATATTCATAGCCCTTAGCTCTATCCTGCGAAACAGAGTTGTTAGTGCAATGAGGTTCATATGTGGATTTTGATCCTTTTGAGGAGTTTGATCCATGTGAGGAATTTGGTCCGTATGAGGACCTGGATCCATATGAAGAATTTGGTTCATATGAAGAGTTTGATCCGGGGTTCCTATTCTTCACTGGTGGTGTCATGAGGACATTCACCTGAAGACTTTCAACATAACTTTTGGGAACCCAGATTTTCTTCATAGGGGAACCGTTCCTGCAGTTAGTGCCAACATATCTAGCAAATACTTCACAATTCTGATTTTTGAACAGTTTATAGTTGGAGTCAAATGACTCATCAGAAGAATGAGGAGATTCACATGTAAAGCCAGATAAGTTAGATGGATCAACTGGAGGTCCCTTTGCAGCAACCCATGAGGTTTTGGGGTACTGCTCAGGCTTCCAATATGTTCCATCAGCATTGAGTTTCCTCTCAAAGGCAATACCCTCTTTCCTAGGGTTTCTGTTGAGGATCTGCTTTTTAAGCACATCACAAAGAGTCTGATGCCCTTTGAGGCTTTTGTACATGCCTGTCATATACAATTCCTTCAGCCCTGCATCGTCCGTGATACTAGCAATGTCTTCAGATGAGGAATTAGTGATAGCAGAGGCAGGTGAAGAATTTGTAACATTTGAAGCATTTGAACATTCAGGTGAAGAATTAGCAGATTCACGTTCAATGCACTTTAAGCATGGAGGATCAAATTCTTCATGAGTAGCGCTGATTTGTTGAGCAAGTAATGAATCACGCTCCTTCTGAAGATCTTCATAACTCACTCTTAGCTTCTCAAGATCTTGCTTTCTTTGAAGAAATTCATAAGAAAGCTTCTCATGATCAGTTAAGAGAGTTTTATGATGACTTTGAAGGTTGTCAAACTTAGACTAAAGTCTCTGAAGATTTTTAGTTAAGTCTTTAGTGCGGCCCATTTCATCACCCAACATATCATCACTTTTGTCTAGCATGTTTTGAAGTTTTTCAATAGCCTTTTGTTGTTTCACAGCAATCTTAGCAAGTTTAGAGTAGCTAGGCTTGAGATTTTCATCAGATTCATCCTCACTTGATTTAGAGGAGGGGTATTTAGTTACCTTAGCAGCCTTTGCCATGAAGCAGTAGGTGGGAGCGTAGTCGTCATTGCCTTCATCAGCGTTGTTGGTGTTGCCATTTTCTTCAGAGTTGAAGATAGACTTGCTGACAAATGCGGTAGCAAGAGCTAGACTTGCCACACCTGACTCAGACTCCTCGGATGCCTCCTCTTCCTCATTATCCTCAGATTCAGCCTCAAAATCCATTTCCTTGCCAATGAATGCCCGAGCCTTCTTGGAGCTGCTCTTCTTGTGGGATGAAGACTTCGAGGATTTTGATGATGAAGACTTTGTAAATTTCTTATTCTTCTTGGCATCATCAGAACTGTAATCCTTGTATTTCTTCTTCTTTAGTTCCTTGTCCCACTGAGGACAATCTTGAATGTAGTGACCAGGCTTCTTTCATTTGTGGCATAGCCTTCTCTTATAGTCACTTGATGAGGAATCACTGCTCCTTGAAGATTTTCCAAAGCGACCACGTCTTGAGAATTTTTGGAACTTCTTCACGAGCAGTGCTAGCTCCTGGCTCAATTCTTCAGGATCACCAAGGCTACTACCAGAATCTTCACATTCAGATTCAGACACTTCCTTGGCCTTCAGGGCACGTGTTCTGCCATAGCTTGAACCATAGAGATCTCTCTTTTCAGCAAGCTGGAACTCATGAGTATTTAGCCTCTCGAGGATATCAGCGGGATCTAGTGACTTGTAATCAGCACGCTCTTGAATCATCAGTGCCAGAGTGTCAAATGACGAATCGAGTGATCTCAGCAATTTCTTCACCACCTCATGATCGGTGATGTCAGTGGCACCGAGCGCTTGAAGCTCATTTGAGATATCAGTGAGGCGATCGAAGGTTTGCTGAACATTTTCATTGTCGAGTCTTTTGAAGCGGTTGAAGAGATTGCGAAGAACGTCAACACGAGAGTCACGTTGAGTTGAGACTCCTTCGTTTACTTTGGAGAGCCTATCCCAGATAAGCTTAGCAGTTTCCAAAGCACTCACTCTACCATACTGCCCTTTACTCAGATGACCACATATGATATTCTTCGCTTGAGAATCGAGTTGCTTGAATCTCTTCACATCAGCAGCATTCAGGGAAGGTGTGACTGAGGGAACACCATTTTCCACAACGTACCAGAGATCGTTGTCAATTGCTTCAAGATGCATTCGCATCTTATTCTTCCAGTAGGGGTAGTCCGTGCCATCGAAGGTAGGACACCTAGCAGAGACCTTGGTCATACCTGCAGTCGACATAACTAGAACTCCAGGTGGTTAAACCAAAATCACATAGAACAAGGGAGTACCTTGCTCTGATACCAATTGAAAGTGCGTTATATCGACTAGAGGGGGGTGAATAGGCGATTTTTATGAATTCTTCACTGAGGAATTTGCCAGTGAGGAAATTCCTTAGCAAAGAACTACTTGCAGCGGAATAAGTACTCAGAAGTAAGCATGACAGAATACACACATAGTCATCATGATGAAATGAAGACAAACATAGAGTACAAGAAGCGTAAACACAGGATAACACAAGATGAAGACAAACAGACTGAAGAAATTGAACTGAGGAAATTGAGAAAGTCTTCAGTCAAAGTCTTCAAACACAGATATGAACAATCACTCAACACAGTAATGAGGAAATGAAAGAGTTGAGGAAATAGAACCAGTAAGGTTGGTGAAGACAATGATTTGGTAGACCAGTTCCAACTGCTGTCTCAGTTGTACGTCTGGTTGGAGCGGCTGAGTATTTAAACTCGAGGACACACAGTCCCGGACACCCAGTCGCTGAGCACGCAGCTCAGGACACCAAGTCCTCACCGTATTCTCCTTGAACTAAGGTCACACAGACCTCGTCCAATCACTCGTGGTAAGTCTTCAGGCGACTTCCAAACCTTCACAGACTTCGGTCACTCGGCGATCCACAATTCCTCTTGGATGCTCTAGACCATGACGCCTAACCGTCTGGAAGAAGCACAGTCTTCAAAGGTAACAAGCGTCGGATCCACGCAGGATCAATCTCTTCAGTGATGCTCAATCACTTTGGGTTTGTAGGTGTTTGGGGTTTGGGATTTTCCTCACTCGATGATTTTCGCTCAAAGTCCTCGGAGGATGGGTTGCTCTCAAATGACAAGTGTCAGTTTCTCTCGGAGCAGCCAACCAGCTAGTGGTTGTAGGGGCAGATATTTATAGCCTAGGGAGCAGCCCGACATGATAAGACATAAATGCCCTTCAATGATATGACCGTTATGTGGATAAGATATTTTGGGACAGCTGGCGCGTAGCACAACAACGGTCGGAAATTTGACTCTCAAATTCCTCAGGGCTATCATGTTCCTCACTGTGTAGGCAATCCGCACTGGCGAATTCCTAACTCCTCAGTCAGAACAAATTCCTCAGCGACCAGAAGAATTTCGTCTCTGTCACTGAAGAAATTGACTGAACTGTATGAGATTTCCAATGGCTTCACTCGAAGGGATTGGTAGGTGTAGGATTTTGAGTTGAGCATCACATGGAAAATTTTCCTTAGTATTTCCTCGACCCCCTTTAACAGTACGGTGTTTACTATGACTGAAGAAAGAGAAAAACAAAACTATGAAAACGAAAGTCTTCAAGCTTCATATTCCTTGCATGAATATCAAGTCTTGACGGACACACCAATTTCTTCACTTTCAAAGTCTTCATGAAAGTCTTCAGGAATACCAAAATCTTCAGTCGAAGATATTCATTTTTAGGGGTCGACTTTCTCTGTAAATATCAAACTCCTCATAGACTTATAGACCAGTGTACACTCATAAACACATTAGTCCCTTAACCTATAAGTCTTCAATACACCAAAATCACTAAGGGGCACTAGATGCACTTACAGTTGTTTGTTGTTTCCGGCCTCATTTAAACTTGCCTAGCCAGGTAGTTTTCATATGCTTTACCCCTTGCCATGTTTAACAACATTTAATATTGTTGGGTACCTTAACGAGATTAAACTAAATATGCGAATGTGGTGTTTTTTCAATATGCAACTCGTTGTATATTGAGATCCACTTAATTTGTAGTATTGTTTGTGCACTTTGCCATGCCATGCCTCTTTAAACCAGACATGCATCATACTTGTTTGTGCATCATGCCATGCTTATGTGATGGTTGTTTATCGTGTTGTTTGCTTCTTTCCGGTTGCGCTTCTCCTTGATA